>NW_024433289.1:0-532 GCF_017639785.1 Mesocricetus auratus | reverse complement strand
CCTTTCTTAGGAGGTTCTCCTGAACCTTTTTGGAGCCTGTTTAAAGTTTTCTTTATATCATTGAACGAGTCTCTGTGTTGTCAATACCCGACACCCTCCGCACGTTCTTGGACACAGGCCGCGCAGCAGACGTGACACAGCTAAACAAAAAGGCCAACTAACATATAAAGGCAGACCTATCCAAATTACACCTGACTTCTCAATGGAAACAATGAAAGTCAGAAGATCCTGGGCAAATGTCCTACAAACGCTAAGGCAACAATGATGCCAGCCCAGATTACTATATCCAGCACAGCTTTCAATTACCACAGATGGAGAAAAAAATATTCCATGACAAATGCAGATTTAAACAATATGTATCGATGAATCCAGTTCTACATAAGGTGCTGAAAGGAAAACCTAGACACAACGAAGATAACTACACTCACAAACACATAGGCAATAGATAATCCTAATTTACCAAACACCAAAAGAAAAAGGGAGGAGAGCCTACACAAAATAACACCACTAAGAATAAATTAAGTACAAACAA
>NW_024433288.1:0-6052 GCF_017639785.1 Mesocricetus auratus | reverse complement strand
GTACCAACAATGACATCAGTGAAAAGATCAACGTTGAGTATGCAGCACAGCTGAAGTGGAGGGAGGGAGTAACTTGACAGCTGACACAGCAGGGTCCCATCTGGCCTGTGTCTTAACTGCTTTCCTTTCCCAGGTCCAAACAGCTACAGCCTGAGGTGAAACAGGACAAAGACCAGGGTGGGAGCCACTTGCAGAAGGAGCTGCTGCAACAGCAAGAGACACCTTCTGAGCCCCATCCCCAGCAAGTACTGAACTCCTGAGATGTTAGAGAGGAATTCCTACACTCATCTTGAAAAACCTGTTAAAATTGGTGACTTCCTTACAAGGCTTTATGTCTGTACCTTTCAAACTGTAGCAAATCTCATTTTTTCTTTGGTTTTTGGCTTATATTTTTGCTTTTCGTTGTTTTGTTATAGTTTTGCTATTTGATTTTTTTGTTCTTGTTATTGATTTTCATAATTTGCTAAGGCTATTCTCTGTTTTGTATTGGATGTCATTTTAAACTCCCTTTTCAAAAAAATGTTTTTATGAATAAAATCAGTTTGTAATTGTTCAATCTTAACCACAAGTCTTTATTCTGGTGTGGTGTCCTATATCCTCACAGCTCACATGTATAGCTGGATTTCTGCAAGTTCCATGCAGCATAGTGAGTTCCCAGCCAGCAGAACCACGTTGGTGTTTGTTGAGCTTGAGTGTGGATAGCAGAACTTAGATATTGGATTCAGACTTCATGGTGGAATCCATTTCCATTCTGTATTCACATTGTTGTATATTTAACTACACCTATTATACGGTCTCTATAAACACAGTGTCACGAATTGGTCTTAAGGACCAAATTATTGAGAAATATAAATATATACTCTATATGCTCTTGAGCAATAAAATCATTCAAAAATGTCAAATTATTTCATAAAAGAAATCAGGAAACTCAGAGCTATCTGACTCTGTTTTTCTTGTAATACGGCATCATTAATAAACACATAACACATCACTATGGGAAAAAGCTTTTGATAACCAGCTTTGCTCCTGATGCTGCAATTGCCTCTAATTCTTGCAGTTCTCGTAGAGGCCAGAAGAGGGCATTGGGTCCCTTGTCATCAACGGTTGTTAGGAGCCATGTGAGACAGTAGCAAATGTTCTTAAATTATGTGGCATATCTCCAGCTTCTGTTCTTGACATTTGTCCTTCAAACCCTAGGTGCTGTATTAGTTAGACCGGATCACCCCTAACTGTGGTTACAAATTCAAGGTCATTTTCCTCATGCTATAATCTGTTTAGGGATTGTTTATTATATATACATAAATATATACACACACACACACACACACACACACACACACACACACACACATATATATATATATAATGCTGCAGTCATTAGGCAATATATGTTGTTAAAAATTACAGGTTATAGTAAACTGTGATACTCATAACTTATTATTTTAGTTAGGTTCCTTAGATGTTCAGAAATGTACTGAGCTTAGATATTTGATCATTAAAGACTTCTAAGAACTACATAACATGGCATTCATATGTTTTAGTAATTTAGAATGCTTTTGACATGACACAAAGTTTCTGCTGACATCATGGTGCTATACTGGTTAATAATGTGGGAACTCGAGACCCTTCATTTGGAGTTTGTTTTCTATTTGCAAAACTGTCCTACTGGGAAAATAATTGCCATTACTACCACTACTGACAACGGACTTTCTGTCCTACTGGCCAAGCAGGAGAGAAGCAAAAATGAATGACCAAACTTGCCAAGATATGGTAGGACAGTCTTTCAAATTTTCCTGCTTGTGGTCAGATATTGTAGGCCTCAGCCAATGTTGACTCACAGACATTACTATGAGATCTTGGGTATCTGTCCAGGTAGCCAGCCATTTTTGTCATTTCTTACACCTTTAAGTAGTTACCTGCTAGTACTTCCTGCTTACCGGATTAATGTTATTTTCCTTTTTAAGTCTGTAATGACATAAAGACTAGATAGTCACAACTGATATCCTATTTTATCTTATTGAGAGCATATTAGGTACAAAACTGTCTGGAATAGGAGAGCTATTGGAGGAATCACAGTAACATGCCTTTTACACTTGACCTGAGTACTTAGTACGTGTCCCTTGCTTAATGCTGGCTGTAGGTCTAAATTTGTGTGTGTTTTTACCTTTCTCTTAGACCAAACTTGCTATGTTATCATTGTATGTAATGTTTGGATTGGGGATAAAAACCCTTTTATTTGGCAAAGGAGGAGGCATAGGGGCAACATGTCGTGCCAATACATTTTTAGTCCCTGCCATAGGGTGTGGATTTGGTGTGCAGATGTGATCCCTTATAAGGAAGAGAGGTATCTTCCTCTATCTCTTTTGTGGTGGTCTGAGCATCCTGTATCACAGCATCCTGTACCTTAAGGGCAGCTATTTATTTTCATTGTGTGAGTGCCCCCCAAATTTCTATTATTATATTTTGAGAGTTCCTGTATTTGCTTATTCCATCTTTACACAAAGAGTGAAGTCTCTGGTGACATGTAAGGATAGGTCCATGAAATGTATATGCTAATTGACTTTAGTTGCCAGTCATTTATTCAGGGCTCTGATGCCCCAACTGGTTTCTGAGGGTCCAGAATCATCCTGCAGCATCACTTATGTGAGAGATCTTTCACCTCTCACCTAGGGAACAATGGATATTAGGCACATCTGATGAAATGCAGGGCATATTATTCCATTCAGGATATGGGAAGAGAGAGTGATTTTGATAACAACAAAGGTCTCCAGCTGAGCAGTGTTTGGAGGAAGCTTTGGAGCAGGAACAGTGCATGAAGCCTGCAACAGAGGACACATGCTTCTGGTGGAGAGCATGGCCTTGCAAACCTGAGACATGAGAGGGACAGTTAAACCTGACATTTCCCATGGCTCATCTCAGCATATATTGAGGAAGCATCTCTTTCTAGTGATTTTTTTAATTGTAGAGCTCTGGAGAGTGGATTATACTTCTAAGACTGAGGTGAGTCATAGACTTGAAATATGAATTAAGTAATCTTGTGGATCCCCAGACAGGTGCTGAGACATTAGGGCCTCCACAATGTCAGCATTGAGAGAAACAGGGCAGAAGATTTGGTTACTTTCTGCCATTGTTCACATTCTCTTTCGGAGCTGACCCTGACACAAAAGTACCATCTATAGACACACTGAAATCTAGGTCAACAATGGTTTGGACTACACAACCATGTTCCTCCTATATTGAGTGGAGCACCTTGTCTATGTCACCAGTATTTGGAAGGAGTCTGTGATCAGCTAGGACTCACTCACATATGGGTCCTCAGCAATGTTTCACTGGTTTGGCAAAAGCTACCAGATGGATAGATGAACCTGGCTTCTTCTTACCTTTGAGCAAGTAGATAATAAATTCATATCAGCATTTCCCAAGGTAATCTCTCCTTTATATCCTATGTGTACTAAACATTTTAGGTGGGTGTTTTGTTGTTGGATTTGTTTTTCATTTTTATAACACATGGTTTCACTGAGTAAGTGTCCTGGCTTGGATGTACTGAACTCACAGGGTAGATCAGGATAGCCTTGAACTCAAAGGGCTGTCTGTGTCTGCCTTCCTAGTGCAGGGATGAAAGTTATGTGCCTCCACTTCCCAGCTAAATTTATGGAATAGAAAGCATTCTGTCAGTCATTCACAAGGGGACATTCTTGGAGTAGACAACCTGACAATTGAGTCTCTTCATGCAGCCTGCCCTGTAGTTGTTGTAAATGATGAATGGAGTTCCAGACCTGGGATGTAATTCAATGGCAGACTAGTTTCTGAGCATGCCCAACGACCTAGGTACAGTCCAAGTGCCTAGAGGCAAAGAAAATAAAACTCCATTCACTCAGACATGTATGTTACATTTAAAGGTGGGTCTTCGTAGAGGTTTTTTAGTAGTCCACAGCCGGCACACTGAACATGGCTGTTAGTGTTGAGGAGGGAGAAAAGAATACATGGGAATGGGACAGGGGCCACCAGCCACGTGTAGAAGACCAAGAGAAACAAGAATGGACAGGAAAGAAGAAAGCACATGTCTGACTTGTTTGGGTTATGTAGGAATGAGAAGGTGAGGGCAGGGAAGCCCCAGGTCTGAAGAAACTTAAGGGTAAGAAGAGCAGAGAGGAGTCGCTGGTGCTGAGGGAGCCTGGCTGTCATGATGTACTGTGCTTTCTTATAGGCAGCACAGTTATTCTTTGGGACCTGAGACTGAGTTCAGTTCCCTACTCACATCAGGCAGCTTACACCTGTCTACAATTCCAGTTCCAGGATACAAATTTTTCAGCCAGCCAGACTCATGTGTGATGCATATAAGTTAATGCAGGCACAAATGTGTATGAATAAGTATTTTTTTCTCTTTGAGACAGAGTCACTTTCTTCCTGTTGCTGGCTTGCGTGGAATTTGGTATAAAGAGCTGGTATACTATGAACTCATAGAGGTTCACCTGCATCTGCCTGTTGACTATTGGTCTTAAGTATTTGCACCAGAAGGGCTGGCCAAAAGTTAATAATTATCTACATATATTTGTTGGTATTTTGAGTTTTTAAAATAGAATTTCTCTGTATAAAGCATTGCCTGTCCTTGAAATCCCTTTATATACCATGCTAAGTCCAGCACTAGGGAGGAAGAAGCAGCAACCTGTCAGGGAATTCAGGGCCAGCGTGGTCTAAAGACTGTTTCGGGACAGCCAAGGCTACATACAGAGACAAACTTGTTCTCAGAATCAAAATGTAACAAACCAGAAAATTTAAAGATAACAGTCTAAAGCCAGTTTAAAGCTAAAACACTAACCAGTCAGTTCTTGGAAACTAAGGCATGTCTCCACTAAGCTAGACCTGCATTTCCAAGATTGATAAAGAAAGAAAGCTCTGCACATTTTTGCCTCGACTCACTTTCCAGACTTTTGCACAGACACTCGGGCCGTGCACTTTGTTATAATAAGCCTGGATATATGCCATAGAATTTTATCAGGAAGACTCCAGGGATCCAGGGCCCCAAGCATTGCCTCCAGGAATAGACAGAAAGGTTTGTGTGTGTTATAGCATTCAGCATATTACAGCTTCTCTGACTTATCCCTAAGGCTTCTATGCCCTAGGTTCAGCCTTTGTCTTCCTAGCCTTGGCTCTGCTGAGTGTCCAGGGAGGGCTCTGCCTGCTATAGGAAATCCAGGCTGGGCTGTGAGACAGAAAAAGCTTTCAGCTCCCCTACTGCTACTTCATTAGGAAGCCAGGTCTTGAGATCATACAAGGCTGCATTAGGCCATGTTGGTACCCACATCTCTCTCAATGACACACAATCGTGAAACCAAGTATTTATTTTTATTTTTCTATTAGATAGTGTCTCCTGCAGTTCAGGGTGGCCTCAAATGCCCTCCCAATCCATCTCCCACTACTTCTCTGGTGCTATGCAACATTGGGCTGACCCTACATCACTATGCCTAGCTTCTCTTTTTGTGTGGGTGTTCCATTCAGTGATATACTTTTCTTGTTACAGACACTTTAAGGACATTCTGTAATTATCAGCTCAAAGAATATGTTAAGGGCAAAGAAGACAGACTTCTTACCAGCTAATAGTAATATAAGAGACGTGAATGAATGCTAAATGGTAGTGGGTTTTCCACAGATATCAGAGACAGAAGGGAGGAAAGATGCTGTCTCCCCTGCTGTCACAGCAGTGTCTCTATTCACACTTTCGGGTCTCCATCCATTTAGAAGGTTGTGTGTGCTGTGACTGAGAGACCCCATTCTCCTTCTGTCAGCAACAAACCTTCTAGAACTTCTAAATCTTTTCTTGCCCCTTCCCTAGTAACATGCTGGCAGGCTTCCTTACCACATCCAACGTCTGTCCTGGTTATGGAGAGGACCTTTCCTTTCCTGCATGAGTCTATGTCACTAGATAATTTAGTATTTAGTCTTGTCTGATTTTGAAATGTGTTTCCAGAATTTAATTACACTTATTTATTTGTTTGTGTATATGTGTGTGGGCATACATGTGCCATGGCATTTTTGGGGCTGAGGACCACTT
>NW_024433287.1:0-8275 GCF_017639785.1 Mesocricetus auratus | reverse complement strand
GGAAAATGTTGGTTAAAGCCTTCCTGCCAGCCTTGTTCCACTGCTGCATCTGTCCCAAATAAACACACAGGAGGCTATATTAATTAAGAAGCTGTTGTCCATTTGCTTCTTTCTTATGAGCTATCTCTGACTTAAGTATTTAACCCATCTAATATTTCTCTTTCCAGAGAAAGGGTCCGGATTTCTTACCCCTATGGCGGCTACATCATGACTCCCTGTGTTTCTCCTTCCCAGAGTCCTCCTCAAATCCTAGTCCCACCTATGTTGCTTCCCTATTGGCCAACAGTTCTTTATTCAATAACCAATTAGAGATAGATTTACAGAATGGCATCTCCCATCATCTCCATTTTTTCTGTCTTAGTAAAAGGAAAGGTCTTAACTTTAACATAGTCAAATTATATATAACTGAACAGCTATCAAGCAAGAATATAGTTATAATATTTTGTTCATTAACATTTAGTAAGGTTTAAAAAAGTATCATCTATCCTGTCTTTCTGAGTCTAAAGTGTTATATGTAGCTTATCTTTTATCATAATTAAGTTAAATTATGATTATAACTATCTGTCTTTATCTCTATCAAAGACCACAGAACTATAATATATAAACACTAGTGTGAGGAGCCGCACTCGCTATCGCTATCGCCATTAGAAGATGGCGCTGACATCCGCTGTCAGTTGGAATTCACCGTTTAAGCTGTGCCTCTCCCGTTGCGTCATCTGGGGTGATGAGCAAACCACCAATCTCGGCTCTACACGTCTCACTCGGAGCTCCTAGGCTTATATAAGGGGCTGGGTTTCTTAGCTTGGGGTCTCCCTCTCAGAAGCTGATCATCTGTCTCTCAAGATGCATTAAAGCTTTACTGCAGAAGGATCCGAGTGTCCTGCGTCGTTCTTGCTGGCGAGACGATAGCGCGGGACATCTGGTGCCGAAACCCGGGAACTCTTCAACATCGCCAGCGCCGTGGGAGAACACTCGGAAGACGAGGCGGATTCAGAACTGCAGGGACGTAAGTTCAGAGAGGTATGCTTTATCCTGAACACCCCTTTTCTCGACTTTTGCCCTAGTTTGTCATCACCGTGGGACGGGTCAGTGGAGGCTTTGGTGCTAGTCCTGTTTGTCCTTCTTCTTCATCGTGGCTGGTGCTGACAGAACGGTGCTGTCAGTCTGGTAAAGGAGTCGAGCGCCGTTTTTTTAGATAAGCCGCTAGCGCGATGGGCTTGTCACAGTCAGTGGTTACTGCCCTACAGACTGTGCTAAAACAAAGAGATCTCAAAATTGCACCACGAACACTTCAAAATTTTGTGAAGGAGGTAGATAGAGTGGCACCATGGTATGCTTGTTCCGGGTCCCTCACTGTGGCCTCATGGAACAAGCTAGGTAAAGAACTAGACAGGAAGCATGCAGAAGGAGATCTCCGCTTAGGTACCAAAGCCATTTGTAAGCTAGTTAAAAACTGCTTGGAGGATGAGGCCTGTCACCCTGCTATAGTAGAAAGTCAGGGAACCTTAGAGGAAGTTCAGGATAGCATGTCAGAAACTGAACGGAGTGAGAGAATGGGAGCTCGCAAAAGGAAAGACATGTCTAAGAAAAAAGGCCCTCCCCAAGAAGTTAAGAAAGTGGGAGAGAAAGAAGGGAGTGATCATTCACCCCCTAACAAATCTAAGAAAAAGAAAAAGCCAGAATCTAGCCTATACCCTACGGTAGAGCTAGAAGCCTTGGAGCTAGATAATTCCGATTCTGACACTCTGGATTCTAGCGAAGAAGGTGGTCTAGAGGAGGAGGTGGCACGGTATGAGGAAGAAAGATATCACCCTGATAGACACCGGCCGCTGAAAACAAAAATGAATGTGAGGCCACCGCCTATAAATCCGGCGGGCTCACGCCCCTCAGCGCCTCTGCCCTATGAGCTTCGGCTGAATACTGGTACTGACTCCTTTTTACCTTTAGAGGAACGGAGAAAAATACAAATGGCTTTTCCAGTATTCGAGAATGCGGAAGGCAGAAGAGTACATACCCACGTAGATTACAATCAAATCAAAGAATTGGCCGAATCCGATCGTAATTATGGGGTCAGTGCTAACTTTACCACAATACAGGTGGAAAGGCTTGCTAATTTTGCCATGACTCCCACTGACTGGCAGACGACAGTGAAAGCAGTGCTTCCCAACATGGGACAATACATGGAATGGAAGGCTCTCTGGTATGATGCAGCCCAGGCGCAAGATAGAGTTAATGCCACAGCTGAAGCTATTAAAGCATGGAAGGCCCTCACAAAAAGGGGAGAATCCAGTGGACACCTTACAAAGATTGTCCAAGGACCCCAAGAGCCATTTTCAGACTTTGTGGCCAGAATGACCGAGGCCGCCGGTCGCATCTTTGGTGATTCAGAACAAGCTATGCCCCTGATTGAGCAACTTGTCTATGAACAAGCAACCCAGGAATGTCGAGCGGCTATCGCCCCTCGCAAAAGCAAAGGTTTACAAGATTGGCTCAGAGTGTGCAGGGAGCTGGGGGACCCCTAACCAATGCAGGACTAGCTGCCGCCATTTTACAAACGCACAGGCGTAGAGATTTATCTAGTCGAAAAGCTTGTTTTAATTGTGGGAAAATGGGGCACCTTAAGAAAGATTGTCAAGCCCCTGAAAGAACAAGAGAACTGGAGCTTTGCCGTCGTTGTGGTAAAGGTTATCATAGGGCTAGTGAATGCAGGTCAGTCCGGGATATGAAAGGGAGGCTTCTGCCCCCTATTGAAGAACCCAAGGTACCCCAATCAAAAAACGGTCCACGGGGCCCATGGTCCCAGGGCCCTCAGAAATATGGGAACCGATTTCAGAAAAGCAATCAAGAGGAAGTAGAGGCTTCCGAGGAACCCCCGGAATGGACTTGCGTGCCGCCTCCGACTTCTTACTCATGCCCCAAATGAATGTTCAACCGGTCCCAGTCCATTCCCCTGGACCTTTGCCCCCTGCCACCATTGGGCTTATTCTGGGCCGTGGCTCCTTAACTTTACAGGGACTCATTATATATCCTGGGATTGTTGACCCGTATCATAAAGAGGAGATTCAAGTTCTCTGTTCTAGCCCTCGGGGCGTATTTTCTATAAAGCAGGGAGATAGAATTGCACAACTGGTGTTGCTGCCCTCCCTCGGGGATGGAGAAACCTACACTTTACAAAAAAGGGCTATGGGATCTTCTGGAAGTGATTCAGCCTATCTGGCTATACCCCTAAATGAGAGACCTACAATAAAATTGTTAATTAATGGAAAAGAATTTGAAGGGATAATGGATACGGGAGCAGACAAAAGCATTATTTCACTCCATTGGTGGCCGAAGTCTTGGCCCACTGTTGTTTCATCTCATTCTCTACAAGGTCTTGGATACCAGTCCTCTCCTGCCATCAGTGCCTCAGCCTTAACCTGGCGGAACGCTGAGGGCAAACAGGGATGTTTTACCCCCTATGTGTTGCCACTCCCTGTAAATTTATGGGGACGGGATGTGTTACAAGCCATGGGCATGACCCTAACTAATGAATACTCCCCCAGGCATCAGCCATTATGGCAAAGATGGGGTATACAAAGGGTAGAGGCTTGGGTAGGCAAGAACAAGGCAGAATAAAACCCATTACGCAACATGGAAATCGGGGTAGAAAAGGACTGGGTTTTATTTAGGGGCCGTTGAGGCTTCACGACCCATACCGTGGAAAACAGAGGAGCCGTTATGGGTCTCTCAATGGCCTCTATCCTCTGAAAAATTAGAGGCTGTCACAAGATTAGTGCAAGAACAGGAACGGCTGGGGCATCTAGAGCCTTCTACCTCCCCATGGAATACACCAATTTTTGTTATTAAGAAGAAATCTGGGAAGTGGAGATTACTCCACGACCTGCGGGCCATTAACAATCAGATGCATCTTTTTGGCCCTGTTCAAAGAGGACTTCCTTTGCTTTCTGCACTTCCTCAAGATTGGAAGCTTATTATTATAGATATTAAGGATTGTTTCTTCTCTATTCCACTTTACCCACGGGATAGACCAAGGTTTGCCTTCACTATCCCTTCTCTTAATCATATGGAACCAGACAAGAGATTTCAGTGGAAGGTACTGCCGCAAGGCATGGCCAATAGCCCAACAATATGTCAGCTGTATGTGCAGGAGGCTTTGGAGCCAATTAGGAAGCAATTTACATCTTTAATCATGATCCATTATATGGACGATATTCTTATTTGTCACAAAGAGTTAGATGTTTTACAAAAGGCTTTTCCCATGCTGGTGGCTGAATTAAAACAGTGGGGATTAGAGATTGCCTCAGAAAAGGTTCAAATTGCAGATACAGGCCTCTTTTTGGGCTCAATGATTACTCCCAAAAATATAGTTCCTCAGAAAATAGAAATTCGCAAAGACCACTTACAAACATTAAATGATTTTCAGAAACTTCTGGGAGATATAAATTGGTTGAGGCCCTTTTTAAAAATTCCATCTGCTGATCTAAAACCCCTCTTCGATCTCCTGGAGGGTGAGCCTCATATCTCCTCACCCAGAAAATTTACCCCTGCCGCCCACCGAGCCTTACAGATGGTGGAAGAGGCCTTACAGGAAGCACAATTACAACGTATTGAGGAGTCACTACCTTTTAATCTGTGTGTTTTTAAGACAGCTCAATTGCCAACTGCAGTCCTGTGGCAACATGGACCATTACTTTGGATTCATCCAAATGCTTCCCCTGCTAAGATTATTGACTGGTACCCTGATGCTGTTGCACAGCTCGCGCTTCGCGGAATAAAAGCAGCTGTTACGCATTTTGGCAGGGATCCTGATTCCTTGATTGTGCCTTATACTGCTGTACAAGTTCAGACCTTGGCAGCCACATCTAGTGATTGGGCAGTTTTAGTTACTTCCTTTTCAGGACAAATTGATAATCATTTTCCAAAGCATCCAATTTTACAGTTTGCCCTAAACCAGGCTATAGTGTTTCCACAAGTGACAGCTAAAGACCCACTCCCAGATGGGACTGTGGTGTACACTGATGGATCGAAAACTGGTATGGGAGCTTATGTGGTCAAGGATAGGGTTATATCTAAACAATATAATGAAACTTCACCTCAAGTTGTAGAATGTCTGATAGTACTGGAGGTTCTTGAGGCTTTTCCAGGACCCCTCAATATTGTATCAGATTCCTCTTATGTGGTTAATGCAGTTAATCTCCTTGAGATAGCTGGAATAATAAGATCCTCCAGCAGAGTTGCTAACATCTTTCAGAAGATACAAGCTGCCTTGTTAAATAGGAGATTTCCTGTTTTCATTACCCATGTCCGAGCACATTCTGGACTCCCAGGTCCCATGTCCTTAGGGAATGACTTAGCGGACAAGGCTACAAAGCTGGTGGCCGCTGCCTTGTCTACCCACGCACAAGCAGCAAAAGAGTTCCATCAGCGCTTTCATGTGACGGCTGAGACCTTGCGCCGTCGTTTTGCTCTATCCAGGAAAGAGGCTAGGGAAATTGTTACTCAATGCCAGAATTGCTGCGAATTCTTACCTGCTCCCCACGTGGGAATAAACCCACGTGGCATTAGACCATTGCAGATGTGGCAGATGGATGTTACTCATATTCCCTCTTTTGGAAGGCTTCAATATGTTCATGTTTCTGTTGACACCTGTTCTGGCGTAATGTTCGCCACGCCCCTAACAGGGGAAAAGGCCTCATATGTGATTCAACATTGCCTTGAGGCCTGGAGTGCTTGGGGAAAACCCAGAATTTTAAAAACAGACAATGGACCAGCATATACCTCTCAAAAATTCCGACAGTTTTGTCGGCAAATGGATGTTACCCATCTAACTGGCCTACCTTATAACCCTCAAGGACAGGGCATTGTGGAACGTGCCCATCGTACACTCAAATCATATCTGATTAAACAAAAGGGGAGTATTGAGGATGTTCTACCCTCGGTACCAAGAGTTGCTGTGTCCATGGCACTTTTTACCCTTAATTTCTTGAACTCTGATGCCCAAGGCCACACTGCGGCCGATCGCCACAGTTTAGAGCCTGATAGGCCAAAAGAAATGGTAAAATGGAAAGATGTCTTGACTGATCTCTGGAAAGGCCCGGATCCTATTCTTATAAGATCCAGGGGAGCTGTGTGTGTTTTTCCACAGGAGGAAGAAAACCCCCTGTGGATCCCTGAAAGACTCACTCGAAGAGCTCCTTCACAACTCCAGAATAAGAAGGATGGAGGCCAAGTGGGTGATGAAGACTCTCCTACTCGGGATGATGGTTCCTAGTATGATGGGAGAGTTACGGTGGGCCATCATGTCTACCTTCCCCCTACCGATGCCAGTGATGCATAATGCCCAGGAGTTCCCTAGATTTTTCACAACTAATAGAGAGTTGGGGCTTGCCTTTTTGCCTTTAGATCCTCAGATACAGAGTTTTCAGGATGAGAGAACCTTGTCATTGGTAGGAAGCTTGTGCTTTACTGTGATTTCTTCATTAAAGGATAATTTTATTCATATGGATCCAGAAAGATCTAATGCTAATCCTTTTGAATTAATGGAAGCTGTACTGATCTTTCTCCTATGGCAATGATTGCTGGAGGATATAGTGAGAAGGGACAGATTACTTTTGATTGGAAAGGGGCATTAGGCAACAGTCTGAGTGAGGGACAGAGCTCTGGATCATCTGATTGGTCCTCCTCCAATGTTAAGTATACCCCTTTTAAGAGAACTAATTATTCAGCTGCTCCAATTTGTGTTTGGCTGCCCTTTATTTGGGTTGTGAGTAATGATACCTTAGGTAAGAATCAGAAAGAAATAAATTGCTCTGCTTAGAATTGTTTTTATGCATTATGCTGGGATGCTATTAAGCACCCTTTTGCTTTGGTAATGCACATGCCTCGATTTGTTCCAGTTCCTGTTGAGGTGCCAAGTAGTTTGAGTTTGTTTAGGGAAAAGCGAGATTTTTGGGATCTCTGCTATTATTGTGGGCCTGATAGCCGCCGCCGCGGTTACTGCTTCGGTTACCGCCTCGGCCCTTGCACTTTCCGCCACTGTGCAGACAACTCAAACCATTAATGAACTATCGGCCACTGTGACCATGGCCCTAGATAAACAGGCCACTGCCAATTCTCAGATACAAGGAGGCCTGATGTTGGTAAACCAACAGATTAATTTGGTTCAGGAACAATTGGATATATTGTGGCAGATGGCCCAATTGGGATGTGAACAAAAGTTGCCTGGCCTTTGTGTCACTTCAGTACAATATGAGAATTTTACAAGAGCAGCTAACCTGTCAAAAGCTCTGTCTCAACATTTATTACAGAATTGGACTTTTGAGTTTGAGCAGACACTCCGTGAGTTGAGAGTGGCGATCCTGCAAGTGAATTCGACGCGTCTGGATCTTTCTCTGATGGAAGGCCTCTCCTCCTGGATTTCATCTGCATTTTCTTATTTTAAGGAATGGGTGGGGGTGGGATCATTTAGCCTAGTTCTCTGCTGTGGAATAGTGTTGATGCTTTGGATGGTGTGTAAGCTCAGAGCCCAAACAAAAGAGACAAAGTGATGGTGGCACAAGCACTTGCTGCCTTAGAACACGGAGCCTCCCCTGACATTTGGTTAACCATGTTAAAGCAATAGGTCGCTGGCCTCCCGGCTCTTGCACCCCACGAGGCTAGTCTCATTGCACGGGATAGAGTGGGTAGGCTTCAGCAGCCCAAGGAGTTGCAAGGCTAAGCACTGCACAGGAGAGGTCTGCGGTATAACGACTTTCTCCTGGGAGATAAGTCATCTTGCATGAAGGTTCTATGTCATGATCTCCTTCCCCCAGAAAAACGACATCGGGACTGGTCAGGGCTCCCTCTGGGGATAAGACCCTGGAGAGGAGCTTTGTACATGTTCCAAATTTGCACATGGGGATTTGACCTCTATCTCCACTCCAAAGTTGTGGGTGTCCTATGGCTTCAAAAATAAATGAATAGGGGAGATGTGAGGAGCCGCCCTCGCTATCGCTATCGCCATTAGAAGATGGCGCTGACATCCGCTGTCAGTTGGAGTTCACCGTTTAAGCTGTGCCTCTCCCGTGGCGTCATCTGGGGTGATGAGCAAACCACCAATCTCGGCTCTACACGTCTCACTCGGAGCTCCTAGGCTTATATAAGGGGCTGGGTTTCTTAGCTTGGGGTCTCCCTCTCAGAAGCTGATCATCTATCTCTCAAGATGCATTAAAGCTTTACTGCAGAAGGATCCGAGTGTCCTGCGTCGTTCTTGCTGGCGAGACGGTAGCGCGGGACA
>NW_024433286.1:0-3664 GCF_017639785.1 Mesocricetus auratus | reverse complement strand
ACATCATTGATTTAAGTAAGTAAATAATAAGATGACATCACATGATTCACCCCTGTGGAGAAGTCCATAGACCTCATCATTGATTTAAGTGACTAAATAATGAGACGACATCACACCGTTCACCCATGGAGAGCAGCCCATTGACCTCATCATTATTTTAAGTGACTAAATTATGAAATGAAGTCACAGTATTCTCCACTGGGGAGATGTCAATAGACATCATCTTTGATTTATGTAACTAAATAGTTAGATGACATTGTTCGATTCACCACTTAGGAGAAGCCCACAGATGTCATCTTTGAAATAAGTGACTAAATAATGAGATGACATGACATGATTCATCCTTAGGAAAATGGCCGTAGACCGTATCATTGATTTTTATGACTAAATAAAGAGATGAAATCGCATGATTCACCCCTGGCTTAGCTGCCCATACTGATTTCAGATACTAAATAATGAGATGACATTGCACGATTCCCCTATGTATAGACACCCATAGACATCATCATTGATATAAGTGATCAAATAATTAGATGACATCGAATAATTAAGTCCTTGGGAGATGCCCACAGACATCCCCATTGATTTAAGAGAGTAAATAATGAGAGGACATTGCCCAGTTCCCCACAGGTGAGATGCCATATACCTCATCATTGATTTAAATGACTAAATCATGAGATGAACTCACATGATTCAACCCTGGGACAATGATTATAGAATTCAACATTGATTTAAGTGACTAAATAATGACATGAGGTCACATGATTCACCACTGGGTTGGCACCCTTAGACCTGATCATGTTTTATGACACTAAATAATGAAATGAGGTCACATGTTTCACCACTGGGGAGATGTCGTACACCTCATCTTGATTAAAGATTAAACTAACTAAATAATGAGAAGACATCACATAATTTACCCTTGGGGATCCACCCATAGAAATCATCACTGATTTAGGTGACTAAATAATGAAATGAAATCACATAATTTACCCCAGGGAAGATGCTTGTAGAAATAATCAATGATTTAAGTACCTAAATAATGAGAAGTCATTAGACAATTGTCCCCTGGGAAGACAACCACTGATCAAATAATTGATATAAATAACTAAATAATGAGATTATATCACATGATTCACCCCTGGGGAGGCCACTGTAGACGTTTTCATTGATTTAAGTGGGTAAATAATGAGATATAGGCCAAAACCACACAACGGTCATACACATTCCTAAGGCCTAGTTCAGTCTTTTGCAGGTTGCCGAGGTGTGAGTCCGGACTCGGGACCTCCCACTTGATTTTTGCTTTGCTCAGCTGTTTCTGACCCAGGGACCTGGCCACTCTGCTCATATTATCACACCTCTAGATACAACACTGTAGTGGAAGAGATGTGCCAGTGCTTAGCTATGGATCGCTTCACCTTCCTTTGTGGGTTAATGAATGAAAGTTCTATGATGACACCTAAGGTAGTCATCAATGTAATTGCACCACAAGTGCAGCTAATGAGCCCTCTCCACTGTGTCTTAGAGTTTAAAAACGGCTCATACTTGTGCATTCCTGGGAATTTCTTTAGAGCCAGATTTCCAGCTAACCCAAAAAATGCTCTGTCCATCAAAGTCTTCCTTTACTTGTTCAGTTCCCCTGCGGACTCACCCAACTTGACCGTCCCAGACCCTCGTGCTCTCCTTCTACCTTCTGCATTGCAAGAACAACCTCTTCCTTCACTGGTGTTCCAAATATACAAAGGAGTCCTTGTCTCTTTCCATTTTGGGGGCATGGTAGAATCCATGCATTTTCCTATTAGGGCCCTTCTTGTTTTTTGGACTCTCTGAAGTTGTCAAGTGTAGGCTGACTATCCTCTGCTTTATGTCGAATATCTACTTATGAGTGAGTACATGGGACACAGAGCTAAACAGAGAATTCTGAACAGTACAGTCTGTAGTGGCCAAAATGCAAAGGAGGATCTGCTCCATATTCTTAGCCACCAGGGAAATGAAAATCAAACCTCATCTAAGATGTCATCTTTTATTGGTCAGAATGGCTAAGATCAAAACCATTAATGACAATTTATGCTGGAGAGGATATACTGTAAGGGGAACACTGTTCCTTTGCTGGTTCAAACTTGTAAGCCACTGTGGAAATATGGGTGGCCATTTCTCAAAATATTGGTTATCAATCTACAACAAAGCACAGCATAACCACTCTTGGGCATATAACCAAATAAGGATAAACAACCATACCATATGGACATTCAACCTATCAACTATGCTCACAGAAGTATTATTTGTAATGGCCAGAAACTGAAACCAACCTAGCTGACCCTCCCCTGAAAACTGGATAAGGAAACTGTGGTGCATTTAATCAATGGGTTACGACTCAGGGCGGAATACAATGACATTGTGAATTTGCAGTCAAATGGATGGATTTAGAAGACAACAATCCTGAGTGGGGTAACAGCAACACAGAACAACAAACGTGGCACATTTTATATTTCAATGGGTGTTTTCCCTCCTCTCCAAATTTTGAGCTCCCATGCTTACTCTGCAGGACCTTTAAAATGAGAGAGTTTTCTCTTCTTGTATTCCAGAATATGTTCAGTAGTTACTGAAGGAAAGGTGTTCTGATGGCTCCTCTTCAAATGTTATCAGTAAAATGCTCCCCATACCTCTCCAGTTCATGATGTCTGGAGGGACTCCCTAAGCCAGGAGGAAAGGGAACTACCTCCACTCATTGCTTTCCAGCTTAGGTCTACTGGAAGTCTGGCCCTGATGCTTCTCCCACCCTCCATACAGGATAAATCAATCAACTGGATATGAGCCCTGAAAAGTTGCTTCCTCAGTAAAGCCCCTATAACAGGTGGATAAATAGTACCACCTGAGACTCTTCTCTGTTGCAGGTTTCCCTTTCCTCAAGAGTGTCAATTGAAAGTAAGCTAGGCTATCACTGCAAGGCCCCTCATTTGTCAGAAAAGTGCTCTAACTTGTGGTCCTGAGCTTGCTTCTGGATAGTTGGAGCAGCCTGTCCTGGGGTTACTGGGAGCCACAGAGGAAGAAAGCATTGGCTCTTTTCACAGAGATACTCATGTCAAAAATGCCATTGGTGGTGGTTTTAATTTGGGTAGGTGGTTCTCTTGGTGACTTATTGGAGACAAAGCATTCATGGCCCCATAGAATGAGACTCACTTCTGGCACTACAGTAGAGTCCACATCACAGAGAAAATCACTTGTGTGGCAGAAACTTACAGAACAAATACACATGTAGAAGAGATAGTTCAGCATGGACAGAGTTAGAGAGAGACACAGTAGGATTTGCACACACACACAAAATAACACAAACATACAGAGAGAGATATGAAGAGACAGAGAAAGAGTGAGCAAGAGAGAAATAGAAGGAAAAGAGAGAGACTGAGAGAGAGACAGAGAGAGGGAGACAGAGCCAGAGAGATATAGATTATGAGACAGACATAGATTGAGTTGAGGGAGAGAGTGACATACATAACCATTAATGGAGAGATGAGATTGTGACAAGGCAACAAACATGAAGACAGTTATCTTCATTCAAAACAGACAAGCACAGCATTGGTGGAGGTAAATAGATAGATTGAAAGAGAGATGCACTGCGACAGAGCTAGAGAAACAGACAGAAAGACAGTCAGGCTGACACACA
>NW_024433285.1:0-43104 GCF_017639785.1 Mesocricetus auratus | reverse complement strand
CTTAACTTCTTCAAAACTAACGATACAACACATGTGTGATAAACTAAGTGCTTAACTTCTTCAAAACTAACGATACAACACTGTGTGTGAAACAACATGCTTAACTTCTTCAAAACTAACGATACAACACTGTGTGTGAAACTACATGCTTAACTTCTTCAAAACTAACGATACAACACTGTTTGTGAAACTACATGCTTAACTTCTTCAAAACTAACGATACAACACTGTGTGTGAAACTACGTGCTTAACTTCTTCAAAACTAACGATACAACACATTATGATAAACTAAGTGCTTAACTTCTTCAAAACTAACGATACAACACTGTGTGTGAAACAACATGCTTAACTTCTTCAAAACTAACGATACAACACTGTGTGTGAAACTACATGCTTAACTTCTTCAAAACTAACGATACAACACTGTTTGTGAAACCACATGCTTAACTTCTTCAAAACTAACGATACAACACTGTGTGTGAAACTACGTGCTTAACTTCTTCAAAACTAACGATACAACACATTATGATAAACTAAGTGCTTAACTTCTTCAAAACTAACGATACAACACTGTATGTGAAACAACATGCTTAACTTCTTCAAAACTAACGATACAACACTGTTTGTGAAACAACATGCTTAACTTCTTCAAAACTAACGATACAACACTGTGTGTGAATCTACGTGCTTAAGTTCTTCAAAACTAACGATACAACACATTATGATAAACTAAGTGCTTAACTTCTTCAAAACTAACGATACAACACTGTGTGTGAAACTACGTGCTTAACTTCTTCAAAACTAACGATACAACACATGTATGATGAAACTAAGTGCTTAACTTCTTCAAAACTAACGATACAACACTGTGTGTGAAACAACATGCTTAACTTCTTCAAAACTAACGATACAACACTGTGTGTGAAACTACATGCTTAACTTCTTCAAAACTAACGATACAACACTGTGTGTGAAACTACATGCTTAACTTCTTCAAAACTAACGATACAACACTGTGTGTGAAACTACGTGCTTAACTTCTTCAAAACTAACGATACAACACATTATGATGAAACTAACGTGCTTAACTTCTTCAAAACTAACGATACAACACTGTGTGTGAAACTACGTGCTTAACTTCTTCAAAACTAACGATACAACACATTATGATAAAACTAAGTGCTTAACTTCTTCAAAACTAACGATACAACACTGTGTGTGAAACAACATGGTTAACTTCTTCAAGACAAACGATACAACACTGTGTGTGAAACTACATGCTTAACTTCTTCAAAACTAACGATACAACACTGTTTGTGAAACCACATGCTTAACTTCTTCAAAACTAACGATACAACACTGTGTGTGAAACTACGTGCTTAACTTCTTCAAAACTAACGATACAACACATTATGATAAACTAAGTGCTTAACTTCTTCAAAACTAACGATACAACACTGTGTGTGAAACAACATGCTTAACTTCTTCAAAACTAACGATACAACACTGTGTGTGAAACTACGTGCTTAACTTCTTCAAAACTAACGATACAACACTGTGTGTGAAACTAACATGCTTAACTTCTTCAAAACTAACGATACAACACTGTGTGTGAAACAACATGCTTAACTTCTTCAAAACTAACGATACAACACTGTGTGTGAAACTACGTGCTTAACTTCTTCAAAACTAACGATACAACACATTATGATGAAACTAAGTGCTTAACTTCTTCAAAACTAACGATACAACACTGTGTGTGAAACAACATGCTTAACTTCTTCAAAACTAACGATACAACACTGTGTGTGAAACAACATGCTTAACTTCTTCAAAACTAACGATACAACACATTATGTTAAACTAAGTGCTTAACTTCTTCAAAACTAACGATACAACACTGTTTGTGAAACAACATGCTTAACTTCTTCAAAACTAACGATACAACACTGTGTGTGAAACTACGTGCTTAACTTCTTCAAAACTAACGATACAACACATTATGATAAACTAAGTGCTTAACTTCTTCAAAACTAACGATACAACACTGTGTGTGAAACAACATGCTTAACTTCTTCAAAACTAACGATACAACACTGTGTGTGAAACTACATGCTTAACTTCTTCAAAACTAACGATACAACACTGTGTGTGAAACTACATGCTTAACTTCTTCAAAACTAACGATACAACACTGTGTGTGAAACAACATGCTTAACTTCTTCAAAACTAACGATACAACACTGTGTGTGAAACTACGTGCTTAACTTCTTCAAAACTAACGATACAACACTGTGTGTGAAACTACATGCTTAACTTCTTCAAAACTAACGATACAACACTGTGTGTGAAACAACATGCTTAACTTCTTCAAAACTAACGATACAACACTGTGTGTGAAACTACGTGCTTAACTTCTTCAAAACTAACGATACAACACATGTATGTGAAACTAACGTGCTTAACTTCTTCAAAACTAACGATACAACACTGTGTGTGAAACAACATGCTTAACTTCTTCAAAACTAACGATACAACACTGTGTGTGAAACTACGTGCTTAACTTCTTCAAAACTAACGATACAACACATGATGTTAAACTAAGTGCTTAACTTCTTCAAAACTAACGATACAACACTGTGTGTGAAACAACATGCTTAACTTCTTCAAAACTAACGATACAACACTGTGTGTGAAACAACATGCTTAACTTCTTCAAAACTAACGATACAACACTGTGTGTGAAACAACATGCTTAACTTCTTCAAAACTAACGATACAACACTGTGTGTGAAACTACGTGCTTAACTTCTTCAAAACTAACGATACAACACTGTGTGTGAAACTACGTGCTTAACTTCTTCAAAACTAACGATACAACACTGTGTGTGAAACTACGTGCTTAACTTCTTCAAAACTAACGATACAACACATTGTGATGAAACTAACGTGCTTAACTTCTTCAAAACTAACGATACAACACTGTGTGTGAAACTACATGCTTAACTTCTTCAAAACTAACGATACAACACTGTGTGTGAAACTACATGCTTAACTTCTTCAAAACTAACGATACAACACTGTGTGTGAAACTACGTGCTTAACTTCTTCAAAACTAACGATACAACACTGTGTGTGAAACTACGTGCTTAACTTCTTCAAAACTAACGATACAACACTGTGTGTGAAACAACATGCTTAACTTCTTCAAAACTAACGATACAACACTGTGTGTGAAACAACATGCTTAACTTCTTCAAAACTAACGATACAACACTGTGTGTGAAACTACATGCTTAACTTCTTCAAAACTAACGATACAACACATTATGTTAAACTAAGTGCTTAACTTCTTCAAAACTAACGATACAACACTGTGTGTGAAACAACATGCTTAACTTCTTCAAAACTAACGATACAACACTGTGTGTGAAACTACGTGCTTAACTTCTTCAAAACTAACGATACAACACATTATGATAAACTAAGTGCTTAACTTCTTCAAAACTAACGATACAACACTGTGTGTGAAACAACATGCTTAACTTCTTCAAAACTAACGATACAACACTGTGTGTGAAACTACATGCTTAACTTCTTCAAAACTAACGATACAACACTGTGTGTGAAACTACATGCTTAACTTCTTCAAAACTAACGATACAACACTGTGTGTGAAACTACAGTGCTTAACTTCTTCAAAACTAACGATACAACACTGTGTGTGAAACTACATGCTTAACTTCTTCAAAACTAACGATACAACACTGTGTGTGAAACTAACATGCTTAACTTCTTCAAAACTAACGATACAACACTGTGTGTGAAACTACGTGCTTAACTTCTTCAAAACTAACGATACAACACATGTATGATGAAACTACAGTGCTTAACTTCTTCAAAACTAACGATACAACACTGTGTGTGAAACTACGTGCTTAACTTCTTCAAAACTAACGATACAACACATTATGATGAAACTACAGTGCTTAACTTCTTCAAAACTAACGATACAACACTGTGTGTGAAACAACATGCTTAACTTCTTCAAAACTAACGATACAACACTGTGTGTGAAACTACATGCTTAACTTCTTCAAAACTAACGATACAACACTGTGTGTGAAACTACGTGCTTAACTTCTTCAAAACTAACGATACAACACATTATGATAAACTAAGTGCTTAACTTCTTCAAAACTAACGATACAACACTGTGTGTGAAACAACATGCTTAACTTCTTCAAAACTAACGATACAACACTGTGTGTGAAACTACATGCTTAACTTCTTCAAAACTAACGATACAACACTGTGTGTGAAACTACATGCTTAACTTCTTCAAAACTAACGATACAACACATGTGTGTGAAACTAACGTGCTTAACTTCTTCAAAACTAACGATACAACACTGTGTGTGAAACAACATGCTTAACTTCTTCAAAACTAACGATACAACACTGTGTGTGAAACAACATGCTTAACTTCTTCAAAACTAACGATACAACACTGTGTGTGAAACTACATGCTTAACTTCTTCAAAACTAACGATACAACACTGTGTGTGAAACTACGTGCTTAACTTCTTCAAAACTAACGATACAACACATTATGTTAAACTAAGTGCTTAACTTCTTCAAAACTAACGATACAACACTGTGTGTGAAACAACATGCTTAACTTCTTCAAAACTAACGATACAACACTGTGTGTGAAACTACATGCTTAACTTCTTCAAAACTAACGATACAACACTGTGTGTGAAACTGCATCCTTAACTTCTTCAAAACAAACGATATAACACTGTGTGTGAAACAACATGCTTAACTTCTTCAAAACTAACGATACAACACTGTGTGTGAAACTACGTGCTTAACTTCTTCAAAACTAACGATACAACACATGTATGTTAAACTAAGTGCTTAACTTCTTCAAAACTAACGATACAACACTGTGTGTGAAACAACATGCTTAACTTCTTCAAAACTAACGATACAAAATCTGTGTGTGAAAAAACAGGGCAAGAGGGAGTAGTGGGACCTGGGAAGAATAGAGGGGGTAAAGAGGAAGGGAGTTGGTCATGGGGGAACAGGGAAGTTGAGGGGGTGGGGGTAGAATAGGGAGAAGAAGGAATCATAGGATCAAGACAGATCAGGCACCAGAGTGACCTCGAGTGATCTAAAGATATAACAACAATTGGCAAGACTAGCAATAGTGGAAGGACCACCTCGAATGCCCATTCCTGATAATGAACTTGATGTCTATAACTATCCGTGAGCCTACATCCTGGGACTGATGGAAGCAGAGGCAAACACACAACTAAGCCCTGAACAGAACCCAAGGAACCCAGTGACAGAGAGAGGAATGATGAGCAAATTGGCAAAGAATGGGCTGGCAAAACCAGCAGAGACAGCTGATCTGAACAGGGGAGTGCTCTTGGACCCCAGACCGACAGTGGGGAGGCCAGAATGGGACTGATCTGGACCCCCCAATTGTGAGTGTCAGTGAGAAGGCCTGGACAACCTATGGGGCTCTGAGCTGTGGATCAGTGTCTATCCCTGGTATACAATCTGTCTTCATGTGCCTATTGCAAAAAGAGAGATGCTCTCTCAGCCGGGACTCTTAGGGGAGTGCCTTGACCCTACCAAGAGTAAAATGATAGACTCTAGACATCCCCTATGTGGAAGGATTTGGCAATAGGATGGGAGGGAGGGTGGAAGGGAAGAGCGGGAGGAGGAAAGGGAGAGGGAACTGGGATTGACATGTAAAACAAGCTGTTTAAAATTAAAATAAATAAAAAAAACTTTTCAAAAAAACATGCTTAACTTCATCAAAACAAACGATACAGCACTGTGTGTGAAACAACACGCTTAACTTCATCAAAACTAAAGATACAACACTGTGTGTGAAACTACGTGCTTAACTTCTTCAAAACTAACGATACAACACATTATGTTAAACTAAGTGCTTAACTTCTTCAAAACTAACGATACAACACTGTGTGTGAAACAACATGCTTAACTTCTTCAAAACTAACGATACAACACTGTGTGTGAAACTACATGCTTAACTTCTTCAAAACTAACGATACAACACTGTGTGTGAAACTACGTGCTTAACTTCTTCAAAACTAACGATACAACACATTATGTGAAACTAAGTGCTTAACTTCTTCAAAACTAACGATACAACACTGTGTGTGAAACAACATGCTTAACTTCTTCAAAACTAACGATACAACACTGTGTGTGAAACTACGTGCTTAACTTCTTCAAAACTAACGATACAACACATGTATGATAAACTAAGTGCTTAACTTCTTCAAAACTAACGATACAACACTGTGTGTGAAACAACATGCTTAACTTCTTCAAAACAAACGATACAACACTGTGTGTGAAACTACATGCTTAACTTCTTCAAAACTAACGATACAACACTGTGTGTGAAACTACATGCTTAACTTCTTCAAAACTAACGATACAACACTGTGTGTGAAACTACGTGCTTAACTTCTTCAAAACTAACGATACAACACATTATGATAAACTAAGTGCTTAACTTCTTCAAAACTAACGATACAACACTGTGTGTGAAACAACATGCTTAACTTCTTCAAAACTAACGATACAACACTGTGTGTGAAACAACATGCTTAACTTCTTCAAAACTAACGATACAACACTGTGTGTGAAACTACATGCTTAACTTCTTCAAAACTAACGATACAACACATTATGTGAAACTACAGTGCTTAACTTCTTCAAAACTAACGATACAACACTGTGTGTGAAACAACATGCTTAACTTCTTCAAAACTAACGATACAACACTGTGTGTGAAACTACGTGCTTAACTTCTTCAAAACTAACGATACAACACATTATGTGAAACTAAGTGCTTAACTTCTTCAAAACTAACGATACAACACTGTGTGTGAAACAACATGCTTAACTTCTTCAAAACTAACGATACAACACTGTGTGTGAAACTACATGCTTAACTTCTTCAAAACTAACGATACAACACTGTGTGTGAAACTACATGCTTAACTTCTTCAAAACTAACGATACAACACTGTGTGTGAAACTACGTGCTTAACTTCTTCAAAACTAACGATACAACACATTATGATAAACTAAGTGCTTAACTTCTTCAAAACTAACGATACAACACTGTGTGTGAAACAACATGCTTAACTTCTTCAAAACTAACGATACAACACTGTGTGTGAAACTACATGCTTAACTTCTTCAAAACTAACGATACAACACATTATGTCAAACTAAGTGCTTAACTTCTTCAAAACTAACGATACAACACTGTGTGTGAAACAACATGCTTAACTTCTTCAAAACTAACGATACAACACTGTGTGTGAAACAACATGCTTAACTTCTTCAAAACTAACGATACAACACTGTGTGTGAAACTAACATGCTTAACTTCTTCAAAACTAACGATACAACACTGTGTGTGAAACTACATGCTTAACTTCTTCAAAACTAACGATACAACACATGTATGTGAAACTAAGTGCTTAACTTCTTCAAAACTAACGATACAACACTGTGTGTGAAACAACATGCTTAACTTCTTCAAAACTAACGATACAACACTGTGTGTGAAACTACGTGCTTAACTTCTTCAAAACTAACGATACAACACATTATGATAAACTAAGTGCTTAACTTCTTCAAAACTAACGATACAACACTGTGTGTGAAACAACATGCTTAACTTCTTCAAAACAAACGATACAACACTGTGTGTGAAACTACATGCTTAACTTCTTCAAAACTAACGATACAACACTGTGTGTGAAACTGCATCCTTAACTTCTTCAAAACTAACGATACAACACTGTGTGTGAAACAACATGCTTAACTTCTTCAAAACTAACGATACAACACTGTGTGTGAAACTACGTGCTTAACTTCTTCAAAACTAACGATACAACACATGTATGTGAAACTAAGTGCTTAACTTCTTCAAAACTAACGATACAACACTGTGTGTGAAACAACATGCTTAACTTCTTCAAAACTAACGATACAACACTGTGTGTGAAACAACATGCTTAACTTCTTCAAAACTAACGATACAACACTGTGTGTGAAACTACGTGCTTAACTTCTTCAAAACTAACGATACAACACATTATGTTAAACTAAGTGCTTAACTTCTTCAAAACTAACGATACAACACTGTGTGTGAAACAACATGCTTAACTTCTTCAAAACTAACGATACAACACTGTGTGTGAAACTACATGCTTAACTTCTTCAAAACTAACGATACAACACTGTGTGTGAAACTACGTGCTTAACTTCTTCAAAACTAACGATACAACACATTATGTTAAACTAAGTGCTTAACTTCTTCAAAACTAACGATACAACACTGTGTGTGAAACAACATGCTTAACTTCTTCAAAACTAACGATACAACACTGTGTGTGAAACTACATGCTTAACTTCTTCAAAACTAACGATACAACACTGTGTGTGAAACTACATGCTTAACTTCTTCAAAACTAACGATACAACACTGTGTGTGAAACTACGTGCTTAACTTCTTCAAAACTAACGATACAACACTGTGTGTGAAACTACATGCTTAACTTCTTCAAAACTAACGATACAACACTGTGTGTGAAACTACATGCTTAACTTCTTCAAAACTAACGATACAACACTGTGTGTGAAACTAACATGCTTAACTTCTTCAAAACTAACGATACAACACTGTGTGTGAAACTACATGCTTAACTTCTTCAAAACTAACGATACAACACTGTGTGTGAAACTACATGCTTAACTTCTTCAAAACTAACGATACAACACTGTGTGTGAAACTACATGCTTAACTTCTTCAAAACTAACGATACAACACTGTGTGTGAAACTACATGCTTAACTTCTTCAAAACTAACGATACAACACTGTGTGTGAAACTACGTGCTTAACTTCTTCAAAACTAACGATACAACACATTATGATAAACTAAGTGCTTAACTTCTTCAAAACTAACGATACAACACTGTGTGTGAAACAACATGCTTAACTTCTTCAAAACTAACGATACAACACTGTGTGTGAAACTACATGCTTAACTTCTTCAAAACTAACGATACAACACTGTGTGTGAAACTACATGCTTAACTTCTTCAAAACTAACGATACAACACTGTGTGTGAAACTACATGCTTAACTTCTTCAAAACTAACGATACAACACTGTGTGTGAAACTACATGCTTAACTTCTTCAAAACTAACGATACAACACTGTGTGTGAAACTACATGCTTAACTTCTTCAAAACTAACGATACAACACTGTGTGTGAAACTACATGCTTAACTTCTTCAAAACTAACGATACAACACTGTGTGTGAAACTACATGCTTAACTTCTTCAAAACTAACGATACAACACTGTGTGTGAAACAACATGCTTAACTTCTTCAAAACTAACGATACAACACTGTGTGTGAAACTACATGCTTAACTTCTTCAAAACTAACGATACAACACTGTGTGTGAAACTACGTGCTTAACTTCTTCAAAACTAACGATACAACACATGTATGTGAAACTAAGTGCTTAACTTCTTCAAAACTAACGATACAACACTGTGTGTGAAACTACGTGCTTAACTTCTTCAAAACTAACGATACAACACATGTGTGATGAAACTAACGTGCTTAACTTCTTCAAAACTAACGATACAACACTGTGTGTGAAACAACATGCTTAACTTCTTCAAAACTAACGATACAACACTGTGTGTGAAACTACATGCTTAACTTCTTCAAAACTAACGATACAACACTGTGTGTGAAACTACGTGCTTAACTTCTTCAAAACTAACGATACAACACATGTATGATGAAACTAAGTGCTTAACTTCTTCAAAACTAACGATACAACACTGTGTGTGAAACAACATGCTTAACTTCTTCAAAACTAACGATACAACACTGTGTGTGAAACTACATGCTTAACTTCTTCAAAACTAACGATACAACACTGTGTGTGAAACTACATGCTTAACTTCTTCAAAACTAACGATACAACACATTATGTTAAACTAAGTGCTTAACTTCTTCAAAACTAACGATACAACACTGTGTGTGAAACAACATGCTTAACTTCTTCAAAACTAACGATACAACACTGTGTGTGAAACTACGTGCTTAACTTCTTCAAAACTAACGATACAACACATTATGATAAACTAAGTGCTTAACTTCTTCAAAACTAACGATACAACACTGTGTGTGAAACAACATGCTTAACTTCTTCAAAACTAACGATACAACACTGTGTGTGAAACTACATGCTTAACTTCTTCAAAACTAACGATACAACACTGTGTGTGAAACTACATGCTTAACTTCTTCAAAACTAACGATACAACACTGTGTGTGAAACAACATGCTTAACTTCTTCAAAACTAACGATACAACACTGTGTGTGAAACTACGTGCTTAACTTCTTCAAAACTAACGATACAACACATTATGATGAAACTAAGTGCTTAACTTCTTCAAAACTAACGATACAACACTGTGTGTGAAACAACATGCTTAACTTCTTCAAAACTAACGATACAACACTGTGTGTGAAACAACATGCTTAACTTCTTCAAAACTAACGATACAACACTGTGTGTGAAACAACATGCTTAACTTCTTCAAAACTAACGATACAACACTGTGTGTGAAACTACGTGCTTAACTTCTTCAAAACTAACGATACAACACATGATGTTAAACTAAGTGCTTAACTTCTTCAAAACTAACGATACAACACTGTGTGTGAAACAACATGCTTAACTTCTTCAAAACTAACGATACAACACTGTGTGTGAAACTACATGCTTAACTTCTTCAAAACTAACGATACAACACTGTGTGTGAAACTACATGCTTAACTTCTTCAAAACTAACGATACAACACTGTGTGTGAAACTACGTGCTTAACTTCTTCAAAACTAACGATACAACACTGTGTGTGAAACTACATGCTTAACTTCTTCAAAACTAACGATACAACACTGTGTGTGAAACTACGTGCTTAACTTCTTCAAAACTAACGATACAACACTGTGTGTGAAACAACATGCTTAACTTCTTCAAAACTAACGATACAACACTGTGTGTGAAACAACATGCTTAACTTCTTCAAAACTAACGATACAACACTGTGTGTGAAACTACATGCTTAACTTCTTCAAAACTAACGATACAACACATGATGTTAAACTAAGTGCTTAACTTCTTCAAAACTAACGATACAACACTGTGTGTGAAACAACATGCTTAACTTCTTCAAAACTAACGATACAACACTGTGTGTGAAACTACATGCTTAACTTCTTCAAAACTAACGATACAACACTGTGTGTGAAACTACATGCTTAACTTCTTCAAAACTAACGATACAACACTGTGTGTGAAACAACATGCTTAACTTCTTCAAAACTAACGATACAACACTGTGTGTGAAACTACATGCTTAACTTCTTCAAAACTAACGATACAACACTGTGTGTGAAACTACGTGCTTAACTTCTTCAAAACTAACGATACAACACATTATGATAAACTAAGTGCTTAACTTCTTCAAAACTAACGATACAACACTGTGTGTGAAACAACATGCTTAACTTCTTCAAAACTAACGATACAACACTGTGTGTGAAACTACATGCTTAACTTCTTCAAAACTAACGATACAACACTGTGTGTGAAACTACATGCTTAACTTCTTCAAAACTAACGATACAACACTGTGTGTGAAACTACATGCTTAACTTCTTCAAAACTAACGATACAACACTGTGTGTGAAACTACATGCTTAACTTCTTCAAAACTAACGATACAACACTGTGTGTGAAACAACATGCTTAACTTCTTCAAAACTAACGATACAACACTGTGTGTGAAACTACATGCTTAACTTCTTCAAAACTAACGATACAACACTGTGTGTGAAACTACATGCTTAACTTCTTCAAAACTAACGATACAACACTGTGTGTGAAACAACATGCTTAACTTCTTCAAAACTAACGATACAACACTGTGTGTGAAACTACATGCTTAACTTCTTCAAAACTAACGATACAACACTGTGTGTGAAACTACGTGCTTAACTTCTTCAAAACTAACGATACAACACATGTATGATGAAACTAAATGCTTAACTTCTTCAAAACTAACGATACAACACTGTGTGTGAAACTACGTGCTTAACTTCTTCAAAACTAACGATACAACACATTATGATGAAACTAAGTGCTTAACTTCTTCAAAACTAACGATACAACACTGTGTGTGAAACAACATGCTTAACTTCTTCAAAACTAACGATACAACACTGTGTGTGAAACTACATGCTTAACTTCTTCAAAACTAACGATACAACACTGTGTGTGAAACTACATGCTTAACTTCTTCAAAACTAACGATACAACACATTATGATGAAACTAAGTGCTTAACTTCTTCAAAACTAACGATACAACACTGTGTGTGAAACAACATGCTTAACTTCTTCAAAACTAACGATACAACACTGTGTGTGAAACTACATGCTTAACTTCTTCAAAACTAACGATACAACACTGTGTGTGAAACTACGTGCTTAACTTCTTCAAAACTAACGATACAACACATTATGATAAACTAAGTGCTTAACTTCTTCAAAACTAACGATACAACACTGTGTGTGAAACAACATGCTTAACTTCTTCAAAACTAACGATACAACACTGTGTGTGAAACTACGTGCTTAACTTCTTCAAAACTAACGATACAACACATTATGATGAACTAAGTGCTTAACTTCTTCAAAACTAACGATACAACACTGTGTGTGAAACAACATGCTTAACTTCTTCAAAACTAACGATACAACACTGTGTGTGAAACTACATGCTTAACTTCTTCAAAACTAACGATACAACACTGTGTGTGAAACTACGTGCTTAACTTCTTCAAAACTAACGATACAACACATTATGATAAACTAAGTGCTTAACTTCTTCAAAACTAACGATACAACACTGTGTGTGAAACAACATGCTTAACTTCTTCAAAACTAACGATACAACACTGTGTGTGAAACAACATGCTTAACTTCTTCAAAACTAACGATACAACACTGTGTGTGAAACTACATGCTTAACTTCTTCAAAACTAACGATACAACACTGTGTGTGAAACAACATGCTTAACTTCTTCAAAACTAACGATACAACACTGTGTGTGAAACTACGTGCTTAACTTCTTCAAAACTAACGATACAACACTGTGTGTGAAACTACATGCTTAACTTCTTCAAAACTAACGATACAACACTGTGTGTGAAACTACATGCTTAACTTCTTCAAAACTAACGATACAACACTGTGTGTGAAACTACATGCTTAACTTCTTCAAAACTAACGATACAACACTGTGTGTGAAACTACGTGCTTAACTTCTTCAAAACTAACGATACAACACATTATGATAAACTAAGTGCTTAACTTCTTCAAAACTAACGATACAACACTGTGTGTGAAACAACATGCTTAACTTCTTCAAAACTAACGATACAACACTGTGTGTGAAACAACATGCTTAACTTCTTCAAAACTAACGATACAACACTGTGTGTGAAACTACATGCTTAACTTCTTCAAAACTAACGATACAACACTGTGTGTGAAACTACGTGCTTAACTTCTTCAAAACTAACGATACAACACTGTGTGTTAAACTACATGCTTAACTTCTTCAAAACTAACGATACAACACTGTGTGTGAAACATACATGCTTAACTTCTTCAAAACTAACGATACAACACTGTGTGTGAAACTACATGCTTAACTTCTTCAAAACTAACGATACAACACTGTGTGTGAAACTACGTGCTTAACTTCTTCAAAACTAACGATACAACACATTATGATAAACTAAGTGCTTAACTTCTTCAAAACTAACGATACAACACTATGTGTGAAACAACATGCTTAACTTCTTCAAAACTAACGATACAACACTGTGTGTGAAACAACATGCTTAACTTCTTCAAAACTAACGATACAACACTGTGTGTGAAACAACATGCTTAACTTCTTCAAAACTAACGATACAACACTGTGTGTGAAACTACGTGCTTAACTTCTTCAAAACTAACGATACAACACATTATGATTAAACTAAGTGCTTAACTTCTTCAAAACTAACGATACAACACTGTGTGTGAAACTACATGCTTAACTTCTTCAAAACTAACGATACAACACTGTGTGTGAAACCACATGCTTAACTTCCTCAAAACTAACGATACAACACTGTGTGTGAAACTACATGCTTAACTTCTTCAAAACTAACGATATAACACTGTGTGTGAAACTACATGCTTAACTTCTTCAAAACTAACGATACAACACTGTTTGTGAAACCACATGCTTAACTTCTTCAAAACTAACGATACAACACTGTGTGTGAAACTACATGCTTAACTTCTTCAAAACAAACGATACAACACTGTGTGTGAAACTACATGCTTAACTTCTTCAAAACTAACGATACAAATCTGTGTGTGAAACAACATGCTTAACTTCTTCAAAACTAACGATACAACACTGTGTGTTAAACTACATGCTTACCTTCTTCAAAACTAACAATATAACACTATGTGTGAAACTACGTGCTTAACTTCTTCAAAACTAACGATACAACACATTATGATAAACTAAGTGCTTAACTTCTTCAAAACTAACGATACAACACTGTGTGTGAATCTACGTGCTTAACTTCTTCAAAACTAACGATACAACACATTATGATAAACTAAGTGCTTAACTTCTTCAAAACTAACGATACAACACTGTGTGTGAAACAACTTGCTTAACTTCTTCAAAACTAACGATACAAAACTGTGTGTGAAAAAACAGGGCAAGGGGGGTAGTGGGACCTGGGAAGAATAGAGGGGGTAAAGAGGAACGGAGTTGGTCATGGGGGAACAGGAAGTTGAGGGGGTGGGGTTAGAATAGGGGAAGAAGGAATCATAGGATCGAAGACAGATCAGGCACCAGAGTGACCTCGAGTGATCTAAAGATATAACAACAATTGGCAAGACTAGCAATAGTGGAAGGACCACCTCGAATGCCCATTCCTGATAATGAACTTGATGTCTATAACTATCCGTGAGCCTACATCCTGGGACTGATGGAAGCAGAGGCAAACACACAACTAAGCCCTGAACAGAACCCAAGGAACCCAGTGACAGAGAGAGGAATGATGAGCAAATTGGCAAAGAATGGGCTGGCAAAACCAGCAGAGACAGCTGATCTGAACAGGGGAGTGCTCTTGGACACCAGACCCACAGTGGGGAGGCCAGAATGGGACTGATCTGGACCCCCCAATTGTGAGGTGTCAGTGAGAAGGCCTGGACAACCTATGGGGCTTTGAGCTGTGGATCAGTGTCTATCCCTGGTATACAATCTGTCTTCATGTGCCTATAGCAAAAAGAGAGATGCTCTCTCAGCCGGGACTCTTAGGGAGTGCCTTGACCCTACCAAGAGTAAAATGATAGACTCTAGACATCCCCTATGTGGAAGGATTTGGCAATAGGATGGGAGGGAGGGTGGAAGGGAAGTGCGGGAGGAGGAAAGGGAGAGGGAACTGGGATTGACATGTAAAACAAGCTGTTTAAAATTAAAATAAATAAAAAACTTTTCAAAAAAAACATGCTTAACTTCATCAAAACAAACGATACAGCACTGTGTGTGAAACAACACGCTTAACTTCATCAAAACTAAAGATACAACACAGTGTGTGAAACTACGTCCTTAAAATCTTGAAAACTAATGATTCAACACATTATGTTAAACAAACTGCTTAACTTCTTCAAAACTAACGATACAACACTGTGTGTGAAACCACATGCTTAACTACTCCAAAACTAACGATACAACACTGTGTGTGAAACTACATGCTTAACTTCTTCAAAACAAACGATACAACACTGTGTGTAAAACTAACTGCTTAACTTCCTCAAAACTAACGATGCAACACATTATGTTAAACTAAGTGCTTAACTTCTTCAAAACTAACGATACAACACTGTGTGTGAAACAACATGCTTAACTTCTTCAAAACTAACGATACAACACTGTGTGTGAAACAACATGCTTAACTTCTTCAAAACTAACGATACAACACATTATGATAAACAAAGTGCTTAACTTCTTCAAAACTAACGATACAACACTGTGTGTGAAACAACGATGCTTAACTTCTTCAAAACTAACGATACAACACTGTGTGTGAAACTACATGCTTAACTTCTTCAAAACTAACGATACAACACTGTGTGTGAAACAACATGCTTAACTTCTTCAAAACTAACGATACAACACTGTGTGTGAAACTACATGCTTAACTTCTTCAAAACTAACGATACAACACTGTTTGTGAAACCACATGCTTAACTTCTTCAAAACTAACGATACAACACTGTGTGTGAAACTACGTGCTTAACTTCTTCAAAACTAACGATACAACACATTATGATAAACTAAGTGCTTAACTTCTTCAAAACTAACGATACAACACTGTGTGTGAAACAACATGCTTAACTTCTTCAAAACTAACGATACAACACTGTGTGTGAAACTACATGCTTAACTTCTTCAAAACTAACGATACAACACTGTTTGTGAAACTACATGCTTAACTTCTTCAAAACTAACGATACAACACTGTGTGTGAAACAACATGCTTAACTTCTTCAAAACTAACGATACAACACTGTGTGTGAAACTACATGCTTAACTTCTTCAAAACTAACGATACAACACATGTGTGATAAACTACGTGCTTAACTTCTTCAAAACTAACGATACAACACTGTGTGTGAAACAACATGCTTAACTTCTTCAAAACTAACGATACAACACTGTGTGTGAAACAACATGCTTAACTTCTTCAAAACTAACGATACAACACTGTGTGTGAAACTACGTGCTTAACTTCTTCAAAACTAACGATACAACACATGTATGTTAAACTAAGTGCTTAACTTCTTCAAAACTAACGATACAACACTGTGTGTGAAACAACATGCTTAACTTCTTCAAAACTAACGATACAACACTGTGTGTGAAACTACATGCTTAACTTCTTCAAAACTAACGATACAACACTGTGTGTGAAACTACGTGCTTAACTTCCTCAAAACTAACGATACAACACATTATGTTAAACTAAGTGCTTAACTTCTTCAAAACTAACGATACAACACTGTGTGTGAAACAACATGCTTAACTTCTTCAAAACTAACGATACAACACTGTGTGTGAATCTACGTGCTTAACTTCTTCAAAACTAACGATACAACACATTATGTTAAACTAAGTGCTTAACTTCTTCAAAACTAACGATACAACACTGTGTGTGAAACAACATGCTTAACTTCTTCAAAACTAACGATACAACACTGTGTGTGAAACAACATGCTTAACTTCTTCAAAACTAACGATACAACACTGTGTGTGAAACTACATGCTTAACTTCTTCAAAACTAACGATACAACACTGTGTGTGAAACAACATGCTTAACTTCTTCAAAACTAACGATACAACACTGTGTGTGAAACTACATGCTTAACTTCTTCAAAACTAACGATACAACACTGTGTGTGAAACTACATGCTTAACTTCTTCAAAACTAACGATACAACACTGTGTGTGAAACTACATGCTTAACTTCTTCAAAACTAACGATACAACACTGTGTGTGAAACAACATGCTTAACTTCTTCAAAACTAACGATACAACACTGTGTGTGAAACTACGTGCTTAACTTCTTCAAAACTAACGATACAACACATGTATGATAAACTAAGTGCTTAACTTCTTCAAAACTAACGATACAACACTGTGTGTGAAACAACATGCTTAACTTCTTCAAAACTAACGATACAACACTGTGTGTGAAACAACATGCTTAACTTCTTCAAAACTAACGATACAACACTGTGTGTGAAACAACATGCTTAACTTCTTCAAAACTAACGATACAACACTGTGTGTGAAACTACGTGCTTAACTTCTTCAAAACTAACGATACAACACATTATGTTAAACTAAGTGCTTAACTTCTTCAAAACTAACGATACAACACTGTGTGTGAAACAACATGCTTAACTTCTTCAAAACTAACGATACAACACTGTGTGTGAAACTACATGCTTAACTTCTTCAAAACTAACGATACAACACATGTATGTTAAACTAAGTGCTTAACTTCTTCAAAACTAACGATACAACACTGTGTGTGAAACAACGTGCTTAACTTCTTCAAAACTAACGATACAACACTGTGTGTGAAACAACATGCTTAACTTCTTCAAAACTAACGATACAACACTGTGTGTGAATCTACGTGCTTAACTTCTTCAAAACTAACGATACAACACATTATGTTAAACTAAGTGCTTAACTTCTTCAAAACTAACGATACAACACTGTGTGTGAAACAACATGCTTAACTTCTTCAAAACTAACGATACAACACTGTGTGTGAAACTACGTGCTTAACTTCTTCAAAACTAACGATACAACACATGTATGATAAACTAAGTGCTTAACTTCTTCAAAACTAACGATACAACACTGTGTGTGAAACAACATGCTTAACTTCTTCAAAACTAACGATACAACACTGTGTGTGAAACTACATGCTTAACTTCTTCAAAACTAACGATACAACACTGTGTGTGAAACCACATGCTTAACTTCTTCAAAACTAACGATACAACACTGTGTGTGAAACTACGTGCTTAACTTCTTCAAAACTAACGATACAACACATTATGATAAACTAAGTGCTTAACTTCTTCAAAACTAACGATACAACACTGTGTGTGAAACAACATGCTTAACTTCTTCAAAACTAACGATACAACACTGTGTGTGAAACTACATGCTTAACTTCTTCAAAACTAACGATACAACACTGTGTGTGAAACTACATGCTTAACTTCTTCAAAACTAACGATACAACACTGTGTGTGAAACAACATGCTTAACTTCTTCAAAACTAACGATACAACACTGTGTGTGAAACTACGTGCTTAACTTCTTCAAAACTAACGATACAACACTGTGTGTGAAACTACGTGCTTAACTTCTTCAAAACTAACGATACAACACCTTATGATGAAACTAAGTGCTTAACTTCTTCAAAACTAACGATACAACACTGTGTGTGAAACAACATGCTTAACTTCTTCAAAACTAACGATACAACACTGTGTGTGAAACTACGTGCTTAACTTCTTCAAAACTAACGATACAACACATTATGTTAAACTAAGTGCTTAACTTCTTCAAAACTAACGATACAACACTGTGTGTGAAACAACATGCTTAACTTCTTCAAAACTAACGATACAACACTGTGTGTGAAACTACATGCTTAACTTCTTCAAAACTAACGATACAACACTGTGTGTGAAACTACATGCTTAACTTCTTCAAAACTAACGATACAACACTGTGTGTGAAACTACGTGCTTAACTTCTTCAAAACTAACGATACAACACATTATGATAAACTAAGTGCTTAACTTCTTCAAAACTAACGATACAACACTGTGTGTGAAACAACATGCTTAACTTCTTCAAAACTAACGATACAACACTGTGTGTGAAACTACATGCTTAACTTCTTCAAAACTAACGATACAACACTGTGTGTGAAACTACGTGCTTAACTTCTTCAAAACTAACGATACAACACATTATGTTAAACTAAGTGCTTAACTTCTTCAAAACTAACGATACAACACTGTGTGTGAAACAACATGCTTAACTTCTTCAAAACTAACGATACAACACTGTGTGTGAAACAACATGCTTAACTTCTTCAAAACTAACGATACAACACTGTGTGTGAAACTACGTGCTTAACTTCTTCAAAACTAACGATACAACACATGATGTTAAACTAAGTGCTTAACTTCTTCAAAACTAACGATACAACACTGTGTGTGAAACAACATGCTTAACTTCTTCAAAACTAACGATACAACACTGTGTGTGAAACAACATGCTTAACTTCTTCAAAACTAACGATACAACACTGTGTGTGAAACTACATGCTTAACTTCTTCAAAACTAACGATACAACACTGTGTGTGAAACTACGTGCTTAACTTCTTCAAAACTAACGATACAACACATTATGATAAACTAAGTGCTTAACTTCTTCAAAACTAACGATACAACACTGTGTGTGAAACAACATGCTTAACTTCTTCAAAACTAACGATACAACACTGTGTGTGAAACTACATGCTTAACTTCTTCAAAACTAACGATACAACACTGTGTGTGAAACTACATGCTTAACTTCTTCAAAACTAACGATACAACACTGTGTGTGAAACAACATGCTTAACTTCTTCAAAACTAACGATACAACACTGTGTGTGAAACTACGTGCTTAACTTCTTCAAAACTAACGATACAACACATGTATGATGAAACTACAGTGCTTAACTTCTTCAAAACTAACGATACAACACTGTGTGTGAAACAACATGCTTAACTTCTTCAAAACTAACGATACAACACTGTGTGTGAAACTACGTGCTTAACTTCTTCAAAACTAACGATACAACACTGTGTGTGAAACTACATGCTTAACTTCTTCAAAACTAACGATACAACACTGTGTGTGAAACTACATGCTTAACTTCTTCAAAACTAACGATACAACACTGTGTGTGAAACAACATGCTTAACTTCTTCAAAACTAACGATACAACACTGTGTGTGAAACTACAGTGCTTAACTTCTTCAAAACTAACGATACAACACTGTGTGTGAAACTACGTGCTTAACTTCTTCAAAACTAACGATACAACACATTATGATAAACTAAGTGCTTAACTTCTTCAAAACTAACGATACAACACTGTGTGTGAATCTACGTGCTTAACTTCTTCAAAACTAACGATACAACACATTATGATAAACTAAGTGCTTAACTTCTTCAAAACTAACGATACAACACTGTGTGTGAAACAACATGCTTAACTTCTTCAAAACTAACGATACAACACTGTGTGTGAAACTACATGCTTAACTTCTTCAAAACTAACGATACAACACTGTGTGTGAAACTACGTGCTTAACTTCTTCAAAACTAACGATACAACACATGTATGTGAAACTAAGTGCTTAACTTCTTCAAAACTAACGATACAACACTGTGTGTGAAACTACATGCTTAACTTCTTCAAAACTAACGATACAACACTGTGTGTGAAACTACATGCTTAACTTCTTCAAAACTAACGATACAACACTGTGTGTGAAACTACGTGCTTAACTTCTTCAAAACTAACGATACAACACATTATGATGAAACTAAGTGCTTAACTTCTTCAAAACTAACGATACAACACTGTGTGTGAAACTACGTGCTTAACTTCTTCAAAACTAACGATACAACACATTATGATAAACTAAGTGCTTAACTTCTTCAAAACTAACGATACAACACTGTGTGTGAAACTACATGCTTAACTTCTTCAAAACTAACGATACAACACTGTGTGTGAAACTACGTGCTTAACTTCTTCAAAACTAACGATACAACACATTATGTATAAACTAAGTGCTTAACTTCTTCAAAACTAACGATACAACACTGTGTGTGAAACTACGTGCTTAACTTCTTCAAAACTAACGATACAACACTGTGTGTGAAACTACATGCTTAACTTCTTCAAAACTAACGATACAACACTGTGTGTGAAACTACATGCTTAACTTCTTCAAAACTAACGATACAACACATTATGATAAACTAAGTGCTTAACTTCTTCAAAACTAACGATACAACACTGTGTGTGAAACAACATGCTTAACTTCTTCAAAACTAACGATACAACACTGTGTGTGAAACTACATGCTTAACTTCTTCAAAACTAACGATACAACACTGTGTGTGAAACAACATGCTTAACTTCTTCAAAACTAACGATACAACACTGTGTGTGAAACAACATGCTTAACTTCTTCAAAACTAACGATACAACACTGTGTGTGAAACTACATGCTTAACTTCTTCAAAACTAACGATACAACACTGTGTGTGAAACTACATGCTTAACTTCTTCAAAACTAACGATACAACACATTATGTTAAACTAAGTGCTTAACTTCTTCAAAACTAACGATACAACACTGATTGTGAAACAACATGCTTAACTTCTTCAAAACTAACGATACAACACTGTGTGTGAAACTACATGCTTAACTTCTTCAAAACTAACGATACAACACTGTTTGTGAAACTACATGCTTAACTTCTTCAAAACTAACGATATAACACTGTGTGTGAAACAACATGCTTAACTTCTTCAAAACTAACGAAACAAAACTGTGTGTGAAAAAACAGGGCAAGGGGGGTAGTGGGACCTGGGAAGAATAGAGGGGGTAAAGAGGAAGGGAGTTGGTCATGGGGGAACAGGAAGTTGAGGGGTGGGGGTAGAATAGGGGGAAGAAGGATTCATAGGTTCGAAGACAGATCAGGCACCAGAGTGACCTCGAGTGATCTAAAGATATAACAACAATTGGCAAGACTAGCAATAGTGGAAGGACCACCTCGAATGCCCATTCCTGATAATGAACTTGATGTCTATAACTATCCGTGAGCCTACATCCTGGGACTGATGGAAGCAGAGGCAAAACACAACTAAGCCCTGAACAGAACCCAAGGAACCCAGTGACAGAGAAGGAATGATGAGCAAATTGCAAAGAATGGGCTGGCAAAACCAGCAGAGATAGCTGATCTGAACAGGGGAGTGCTCTTGGACCCCAGACCGACAGTGGGAGGCCAGAATGGGACTGATCTGGACCCCCAATTGTGAGTGTCAGTGAGAAGGCCTGGACAACCTATGGGGCTCTGAGCTGTGGATCTGTGTCTATCCCTGGTATACAATCTGTCTTCATGTGCCTATTGCAAAAAGAGAGATGCTCTCTCAGCCGGGACTCTTAGGGGAGTGCCTTGACCCTACCAAGAGTAAAATGATAGACTCTAGACATCCCCTATGTGGAAGGATTTGGCAACAGGATGGGAGGGAGGGTGGAAGGGAAGTGCGGGAGGAGGAAGGGAGAGGGAACTGGGATTGACATGTAAAACAAGCTGTTTAAAATTAAAATAAATAAAAAACTTTTCAAAAAAAACATGCTTAACTTCATCAAAACAAACGATACAGCACTGTGTGTGAAACAACACGCTTAACTTCATCAAAACTAAAGATACAACACTGTGTGTGAAACTACGTGCTTAACTTCTTCAAAACTAACGATACAACACATGTATGTTAAACTAACGTGCTTAACTTCTTCAAAACTAACGATACAACACTGTGTGTGAAACAACATGCTTAACTTCTTCAAAACTAACGATACAACACTGTGTGTGAAACTACATGCTTAACTTCTTCAAAACTAACGATACAACACTGTGTGTGAAACTACGTGCTTAACTTCTTCAAAACTAACGATACAACACATTATGTTAAACTAAGTGCTTAACTTCTTCAAAACTAACGATACAACACTGTGTGTGAAACAACATGCTTAACTTCTTCAAAACTAACGATACAACACTGTGTGTGAAACAACATGCTTAACTTCTTCAAAACTAACGATACAACACATGTATGAAAAACTAAGTGCTTAACTTCTTCAAAACTAACGATACAACACTGTGTGTGAAACAACATGGTTAACTTCTTCAAGACAAACGATACAACACTGTGTGTGACACTACATGCTTAACTTCTTCAAAACTAACGATACAACACTGTTTGTGAAACCACATGCTTAACTTCTTCAAAACTAACGATACAACACTGTGTGTGAAACTACGTGCTTAACTTCTTCAAAACTAACGATACAACACATTATGATAAACTAAGTGCTTAACTTCTTCAAAACTAACGATACAACACTGTGTGTGAAACAACATGCTTAACTTCTTCAAAACTAACGATACAACACTGTGTGTGAAACAACATGCTTAACTTCTTCAAAACTAACGATACAACACTGTGTGTGAAACTACGTGCTTAACTTCTTCAAAACTAACGATACAACACATTATGATAAACTAAGTGCTTAACTTCTTCAAAACTAACGATACAACACTGTGTGTGAAACAACATGCTTAACTTCTTCAAAACTAACGATACAACACTGTGTGTGAAACTACATGCTTAACTTCTTCAAAACTAACGATACAACACATGTGTGTGAAACTACGTGCTTAACTTCTTCAAAACTAACGATACAACACTGTGTGTGAAACAACATGCTTAACTTCTTCAAAACTAACGATACAACACTGTGTGTGAAACAACATGCTTAACTTCTTCAAAACTAACGATACAACACTGTGTGTGAAACAACATGCTTAACTTCTTCAAAACTAACGATACAACACTGTGTGTGAAACAACATGCTTAACTTCTTCAAAACTAACGATACAACACATTATGTTAAACTAAGTGCTTAACTTCTTCAAAACTAACGATACAACACTGTGTGTGAAACAACATGCTTAACTTCTTCAAAACTAACGATACAACACTGTGTGTGAAACTACGTGCTTAACTTCTTCAAAACTAACGATACAACACATTATGATAAACTAAGTGCTTAACTTCTTCAAAACTAACGATACAACACTGTGTGTGAAACAACATGCTTAACTTCTTCAAAACAAACGATACAACACTGTGTGTGAAACTACATGCTTAACTTCTTCAAAACTAACGATACAACACTGTGTGTGAAACTACATGCTTAACTTCTTCAAAACTAACGATACAACACTGTGTGTGAAACAACATGCTTAACTTCTTCAAAACTAACGATACAACACTGTGTGTGAAACTACATGCTTAACTTCTTCAAAACTAACGATACAACACTGTGTGTGAAACTACGTGCTTAACTTCTTCAAAACTAACGATACAACACTGTGTGTGAAACTACATGCTTAACTTCTTCAAAACTAACGATACAACACTGTGTGTGAAACAACATGCTTAACTTCTTCAAAACTAACGATACAACACTGTGTGTGAAACTACATGCTTAACTTCTTCAAAACTAACGATACAACACATTATGTTAAACTAAGTGCTTAACTTCTTCAAAACTAACGATACAACACTGTGTGTGAAACAACATGCTTAACTTCTTCAAAACTAACGATACAACACTGTGTGTGAAACTACATGCTTAACTTCTTCAAAACTAACGATACAACACTGTGTGTGAAACTACATGCTTAACTTCTTCAAAACAAACGATACAACACTGTGTGTGAAACAACATGCTTAACTTCTTCAAAACTAACGATACAACACTGTGTGTGAAACAACATGCTTAACTTCTTCAAAACTAACGATACAACACTGTGTGTGAAACTACGTGCTTAACTTCTTCAAAACTAACGATACAACACATTATGATGAAACTACGTGCTTAACTTCTTCAAAACTAACGATACAACACTGTGTGTGAAACAACATGCTTAACTTCTTCAAAACTAACGATACAACACTGTGTGTGAAACTACATGCTTAACTTCTTCAAAACTAACGATACAACACTGTGTGTGAAACTACATGCTTAACTTCTTCAAAACTAACGATACAACACTGTGTGTGAAACTACATGCTTAACTTCTTCAAAACTAACGATACAACACTGTGTGTGAAACTACATGCTTAACTTCTTCAAAACTAACGATACAACACTGTGTGTGAAACTACGTGCTTAACTTCTTCAAAACTAACGATACAACACTGTGTGTGAATCTACGTGCTTAACTTCTTCAAAACTAACGATACAACACTGTGTGTGAAACAACATGCTTAACTTCTTCAAAACTAACGATACAACACTGTGTGTGAAACTACATGCTTAACTTCTTCAAAACTAACGATACAACACTGTGTGTGAAACTACGTGCTTAACTTCTTCAAAACTAACGATACAACACATGTATGATAAACTAAGTGCTTAACTTCTTCAAAACTAACGATACAACACTGTGTGTGAAACTACGTGCTTAACTTCTTCAAAACTAACGATACAACACTGTATGATGAAACTACGTGCTTAACTTCTTCAAAACTAACGATACAACACTGTGTGTGAAACTACATGCTTAACTTCTTCAAAACTAACGATACAACACTGTGTGTGAAACTACATGCTTAACTTCTTCAAAACTAACGATACAACACTGTGTGTGAAACTACGTGCTTAACTTCTTCAAAACTAACGATACAACACTGTGTGTGAAACTACGTGCTTAACTTCTTCAAAACTAACGATACAACACTGTGTGTGAAACTACATGCTTAACTTCTTCAAAACTAACGATACAACACTGTGTGTGAAACTACATGCTTAACTTCTTCAAAACTAACGATACAACACTGTGTGTGAAACTACGTGCTTAACTTCTTCAAAACTAACGATACAACACATTATGATAAACTAAGTGCTTAACTTCTTCAAAACTAACGATACAACACTGTGTGTGAAACAACATGCTTAACTTCTTCAAAACTAACGATACAACACTGTGTGTGAAACTACGTGCTTAACTTCTTCAAAACTAACGATACAACACATGTATGTGAAACTAACGTGCTTAACTTCTTCAAAACTAACGATACAACACTGTGTGTGAAACTACGTGCTTAACTTCTTCAAAACTAACGATACAACACTGTGTGTGAAACTACATGCTTAACTTCTTCAAAACTAACGATACAACACTGTGTGTGAAACTACGTGCTTAACTTCTTCAAAACTAACGATACAACACATTATGATAAACTAAGTGCTTAACTTCTTCAAAACTAACGATACAACACTGTGTGTGAAACAACATGCTTAACTTCTTCAAAACTAACGATACAACACTGTGTGTGAAACTACATGCTTAACTTCTTCAAAACTAACGATACAACACTGTGTGTGAAACTACATGCTTAACTTCTTCAAAACTAACGATACAACACTGTGTGTGAAACTACATGCTTAACTTCTTCAAAACTAACGATACAACACTGTGTGTGAAACTACGTGCTTAACTTCTTCAAAACTAACGATACAACACTGTGTGTGAAACTACATGCTTAACTTCTTCAAAACTAACGATACAACACTGTGTGTGAAACTACATGCTTAACTTCTTCAAAACTAACGATACAACACTGTGTGTGAAACAACATGCTTAACTTCTTCAAAACTAACGATACAACACATTATGTTAAACTAAGTGCTTAACTTCTTCAAAACTAACGATACAACACTGTGTGTGAAACAACATGCTTAACTTCTTCAAAACTAACGATACAACACTGTGTGTGAAACTACATGCTTAACTTCTTCAAAACTAACGATACAACACTGTGTGTGAAACTACATGCTTAACTTCTTCAAAACTAACGATACAACACTGTGTGTGAAACTAACATGCTTAACTTCTTCAAAACTAACGATACAACACTGTGTGTGAAACAACATGCTTAACTTCTTCAAAACTAACGATACAACACTGTGTGTGAAACTACGTGCTTAACTTCTTCAAAACTAACGATACAACACATGTATGATAAACTAAGTGCTTAACTTCTTCAAAACTAACGATACAACACTGTGTGTGAAACAACATGCTTAACTTCTTCAAAACTAACGATACAACACTGTGTGTGAAACTACATGCTTAACTTCTTCAAAACTAACGATACAACACTGTGTGTGAAACTACATGCTTAACTTCTTCAAAACTAACGATACAACACTGTGTGTGAAACTACATGCTTAACTTCTTCAAAACTAACGATACAACACTGTGTGTGAAACTACATGCTTAACTTCTTCAAAACTAACGATACAACACTGTGTGTGAAACTACATGCTTAACTTCTTCAAAACTAACGATACAACACTGTGTGTGAAACTACGTGCTTAACTTCTTCAAAACTAACGATACAACACATGTATGTTAAACTAAGTGCTTAACTTCTTCAAAACTAACGATACAACACTGTGTGTGAAACAACATGCTTAACTTCTTCAAAACTAACGATACAACACTGTGTGTGAAACTACGTGCTTAACTTCTTCAAAACTAACGATACAACACATGTATGTGAAACTAAGTGCTTAACTTCTTCAAAACTAACGATACAACACTGTGTGTGAAACAACATGCTTAACTTCTTCAAAACAAACGATACAACACTGTGTGTGAAACTACATGCTTAACTTCTTCAAAACTAACGATACAACACTGTGTGTGAAACCACATGCTTAACTTCTTCAAAACTAACGATACAACACTGTGTGTGAAACTACGTGCTTAACTTCTTCAAAACTAACGATACAACACATTATGATAAACTAAGTGCTTAACTTCTTCAAAACTAACGATACAACACTGTGTGTGAAACAACATGCTTAACTTCTTCAAAACTAACGATACAACACTGTGTGTGAAACAACATGCTTAACTTCTTCAAAACTAACGATACAACACTGTGTGTGAAACAACATGCTTAACTTCTTCAAAACTAACGATACAACACTGTGTGTGAAACAACATGCTTAACTTCTTCAAAACTAACGATACAACACTGTGTGTGAAACTACGTGCTTAACTTCTTCAAAACTAACGATACAACACATGTATGTGAAACTAAGTGCTTAACTTCTTCAAAACTAACGATACAACACTGTGTGTGAAACAACATGCTTAACTTCTTCAAAACTAACGATACAACACTGTGTGTGAAACTACATGCTTAACTTCTTCAAAACTAACGATACAACACTGTGTGTGAAACTACATGCTTAACTTCTTCAAAACTAACGATACAACACTGTGTGTGAAACAACATGCTTAACTTCTTCAAAACTAACGATACAACACTGTGTGTGAAACTACGTGCTTAACTTCTTCAAAACTAACGATACAACACATTATGATAAACTAAGTGCTTAACTTCTTCAAAACTAACGATACAACACTGTGTGTGAAACAACATGCTTAACTTCTTCAAAACTAACGATACAACACTGTGTGTGAAACAACATGCTTAACTTCTTCAAAACTAACGATACAACACTGTGTGTGAAACTACGTGCTTAACTTCTTCAAAACTAACGATACAACACATGTATGATGAAACTACAGTGCTTAACTTCTTCAAAACTAACGATACAACACTGTGTGTGAAACTACATGCTTAACTTCTTCAAAACTAACGATACAACACATGTATGTGAAACTACGTGCTTAACTTCTTCAAAACTAACGATACAACACATGTGTGTGAAACTAACGTGCTTAACTTCTTCAAAACTAACGATACAACACTGTGTGTGAAACAACATGCTTAACTTCTTCAAAACTAACGATACAACACTGTGTGTGAAACTACATGCTTAACTTCTTCAAAACTAACGATACAACACTGTGTGTGAAACAACATGCTTAACTTCTTCAAAACTAACGATACAACACTGTGTGTGAAACTACATGCTTAACTTCTTCAAAACTAACGATACAACACTGTGTGTGAAACTACATGCTTAACTTCTTCAAAACTAACGATACAACACTGTGTGTGAAACTACGTGCTTAACTTCTTCAAAACTAACGATACAACACATGTATGATAAACTAAGTGCTTAACTTCTTCAAAACTAACGATACAACACTGTGTGTGAAACAACATGCTTAACTTCTTCAAAACTAACGATACAACACTGTGTGTGAAACTACGTGCTTAACTTCTTCAAAACTAACGATACAACACATGTATGTTAAACTAAGTGCTTAACTTCTTCAAAACTAACGATACAACACTGTGTGTGAAACAACATGCTTAACTTCTTCAAAACTAACGATACAACACTGTGTGTGAAACTACATGCTTAACTTCTTCAAAACTAACGATACAACACTGTGTGTGAAACTACATGCTTAACTTCTTCAAAACTAACGATACAACACATGTATGTTAAACTAAGTGCTTAACTTCTTCAAAACTAACGATACAACACTGTGTGTGAAACAACATGCTTAACTTCTTCAAAACTAACGATACAACACTGTGTGTGAAACTACATGCTTAACTTCTTCAAAACTAACGATATAACACTGTGTGTGAAACTACGTGCTTAACTTCTTCAAAACTAACGATACAACACATGTATGTGAAACTAAGTGCTTAACTTCTTCAAAACTAACGATACAACACTGTGTGTGAAACTACATGCTTAACTTCTTCAAAACTAACGATACAACACTGTGTGTGAAACAACATGCTTAACTTCTTCAAAACTAACGATACAACACTGTGTGTGAAACTACATGCTTAACTTCTTCAAAACTAACGATACAACACTGTGTGTGAAACTACATGCTTAACTTCTTCAAAACTAACGATACAACACTGTGTGTGAAACTACGTGCTTAACTTCTTCAAAACTAACGATACAACACATTATGATAAACTAAGTGCTTAACTTCTTCAAAACTAACGATACAACACTGTGTGTGAAACAACATGCTTAACTTCTTCAAAACTAACGATACAACACTGTGTGTGAAACTACATGCTTAACTTCTTCAAAACTAACGATACAACACTGTGTGTGAAACTACATGCTTAACTTCTTCAAAACTAACGATACAACACTGTGTGTGAAACAACATGCTTAACTTCTTCAAAACTAACGATACAACACTGTGTGTGAAACTACGTGCTTAACTTCTTCAAAACTAACGATACAACACTGTGTGTGAAACTACGTGCTTAACTTCTTCAAAACTAACGATACAACACATTATGTTAAACTAACTGCTTAACTTCTTCAAAACTAACGATACAACACTGTGTGTGAAACAACATGCTTAACTTCTTCAAAACTAACGATACAACACTGTGTGTGAAACTACGTGCTTAACTTCTTCAAAACTAACGATACAACACATGTGTGTGAAACTAAGTGCTTAACTTCTTCAAAACTAACGATACAACACTGTGTGTGAAACAACATGCTTAACTTCTTCAAAACTAACGATACAACACTGTGTGTGAAACTACATGCTTAACTTCTTCAAAACTAACGATACAACACTGTGTGTGAAACTACATGCTTAACTTCTTCAAAACTAACGATACAACACTGTGTGTGAAACTACGTGCTTAACTTCTTCAAAACTAACGATACAACACATGTATGTGAAACTAAGTGCTTAACTTCTTCAAAACTAACGATACAACACTGTGTGTGAAACAACATGCTTAACTTCTTCAAAACTAACGATACAACACTGTGTGTGAAACTACATGCTTAACTTCTTCAAAACTAACGATACAACACTGTGTGTGAAACTACGTGCTTAACTTCTTCAAAACTAACGATACAACACATGTATGTTAAACTAAGTGCTTAACTTCTTCAAAACTAACGATACAACACTGTGTGTGAAACAACATGCTTAACTTCTTCAAAACTAACGATACAACACTGTGTGTGAAACTACATGCTTAACTTCTTCAAAACTAACGATACAACACTGTGTGTGAAACTACGTGCTTAACTTCTTCAAAACTAACGATACAACACATGTATGTTAAACTAACGTGCTTAACTTCTTCAAAACTAACGATACAACACTGTGTGTGAAACAACATGCTTAACTTCTTCAAAACTAACGATACAACACTGTGTGTGAAACAACATGCTTAACTTCTTCAAAACTAACGATACAACACTGTGTGTGAAACTACATGCTTAACTTCTTCAAAACTAACGATACAACACTGTGTGTGAAACTACATGCTTAACTTCTTCAAAACTAACGATACAACACATGTATGTTAAACTACGTGCTTAACTTCTTCAAAACTAACGATACAACACTGTGTGTGAAACAACGTGCTTAACTTCTTCAAAACTAACGATACAACACTGTGTGTGAAACAACATGCTTAACTTCTTCAAAACTAACGATACAACACTGTGTGTGAAACTACGTGCTTAACTTCTTCAAAACTAACGATACAACACATTATGTTAAACTAAGTGCTTAACTTCTTCAAAACTAACGATACAACACTGTGTGTGAAACAACATGCTTAACTTCTTCAAAACTAACGATACAACACTGTGTGTGAAACTACGTGCTTAACTTCTTCAAAACTAACGATACAACACATGTATGATAAACTACAGTGCTTAACTTCTTCAAAACTAACGATACAACACTGTGTGTGAAACAACATGCTTAACTTCTTCAAAACTAACGATACAACACTGTGTGTGAAACTACATGCTTAACTTCTTCAAAACTAACGATACAACACTGTGTGTGAAACTACATGCTTAACTTCTTCAAAACTAACGATACAACACTGTGTGTGAAACTACGTGCTTAACTTCTTCAAAACTAACGATACAACACATGTATGTGAAACTAAGTGCTTAACTTCTTCAAAACTAACGATACAACACTGTGTGTGAAACAACATGCTTAACTTCTTCAAAACTAACGATACAACACTGTGTGTGAAACTACATGCTTAACTTCTTCAAAACTAACGATACAACACTGTGTGTGAAACTACATGCTTAACTTCTTCAAAACTAACGATACAACACTGTGTGTGAAACAACATGCTTAACTTCTTCAAAACTAACGATACAACACTGTGTGTGAAACTACATGCTTAACTTCTTCAAAACTAACGATACAACACTGTGTGTGAATCTACGTGCTTAACTTCTTCAAAACTAACGATACAACACATTATGATAAACTAAGTGCTTAACTTCTTCAAAACTAACGATACAACACTGTGTGTGAAACAACATGCTTAACTTCTTCAAAACTAACGATACAACACTGTGTGTGAAACTACGTGCTTAACTTCTTCAAAACTAACGATACAACACTGTTTGTGAAACTAAGTGCTTAACTTCTTCAAAACTAACGATACAACACTGTGTGTGAAACAACATGCTTAACTTCTTCAAAACTAACGATACAACACTGTGTGTGAAACTACATGCTTAACTTCTTCAAAACTAACGATACAACACTGTGTGTGAAACTACGTGCTTAACTTCTTCAAAACTAACGATACAACACATTATGTTAAACTAAGTGCTTAACTTCTTCAAAACTAACGATACAACACTGTGTGTGAAACAACATGCTTAACTTCTTCAAAACTAACGATACAACACTGTGTGTGAAACAACATGCTTAACTTCTTCAAAACTAACGATACAACACTGTGTGTGAAACTACGTGCTTAACTTCTTCAAAACTAACGATACAACACATTATGTTAAACTAAGTGCTTAACTTCTTCAAAACTAACGATACAACACTGTGTGTGAAACAACATGCTTAACTTCTTCAAAACTAACGATACAACACTGTGTGTGAAACTACGTGCTTAACTTCTTCAAAACTAACGATACAACACATGTGTGATGAAACTAAGTGCTTAACTTCTTCAAAACTAACGATACAACACTGTGTGTGAAACAACATGCTTAACTTCTTCAAAACTAACGATACAACACTGTGTGTGAAACTACATGCTTAACTTCTTCAAAACTAACGATACAACACTGTGTGTGAAACTACATGCTTAACTTCTTCAAAACTAACGATACAACACTGTGTGTGAAACTACGTGCTTAACTTCTTCAAAACTAACGATACAACACTGTGTGTGAATCTACGTGCTTAACTTCTTCAAAACTAACGATACAACACTGTGTGTGAAACAACATGCTTAACTTCTTCAAAACTAACGATACAACACTGTGTGTGAAACTACATGCTTAACTTCTTCAAAACTAACGATACAACACTGTGTGTGAAACTACATGCTTAACTTCTTCAAAACTAACGATACAACACTGTGTGTGAAACTACGTGCTTAACTTCTTCAAAACTAACGATACAACACTGTGAGGAGCCGCCCTCGCTATCGCTATTGCCGTTAGAAGATGGCGCTGACATCCACTGTCAGTTGGAGTTAACTGTCGCTGTCAGTTGGAGTTAACTGTCGCTGTCAGTTGGAGTTAACTGTCGCTGTCAGTTGGAGTTAACTGTCGCTGTCAGTTGGAGTTAACCGTTTAAACTGTGCCTCTCCCGTGACGTCATCTGGGGTGATGTGCAAACCACCAATCCCGGCTCTACACATCTCACTCGGAGCTCCTAGGCTTATATAAGGGGCTGGGTTTCTTAGCTTGGGGTCTCCCTCTAAGAAGCTGATCATCTATCTCTCAAGATGCATTAAAGCTTTACTGCAGAAGGATCCGAGTGTTCTGCGTCGTTCTTGCTGGCGAGACGGTAGCGCGGGACATCTGGTGCCGAAACCCGGGAACTCTTCAACATCGCCGGCGCCGCGGGAGACCCCTCGGAAGACGGGGCGGATTCAGAACTGCAGGGACGTAGGTTCAGAGAGGTATGCTTTATCCTGAACAACCCTTTTCTCGACTTTGGCCTTAGTTTGTCATCACCGTGGGACGGGTCAGTGGAGGCTTTGGTGCTAGTCCTGTTTGTCCTTCTCCTTCATCGTGGCTGGTGCTGACAGAACGGCGCTGTCCGTCTGGCGCTGTCCGTCTGGCGCTGTCCGTCTGGCGCTGTCCATCTGGCGCTGTCCATCTGGCGCTGTCCATCTGGCGCTGTCAGTCTGGTGCTGTCAGTCTGGTGCTGTCAGTCTGGTGCTGTCAGTCTGGTAACGGAGTTGAGCGCGTTTTTAGATAAGCTGTCAGCGCGATGGGGTCGTCACAGTCAGTGGTTACAGCCTTACAGACTGTGCTAAAACAAAGAGATCTTAAAATTGCACCACGAACACTTCAAAATTTTGTGAAGGAGGTAGATAGAGTGGCACCATGGTATGCTTGTTCCGGGTCCCTCACTGTGGCCTCATGGAACAAGCTAGGTAAAGAACTAGACAGGAAGCATGCAGAAGGAGATCTCTGCTTAGGTACCAAAGCCATTTGGAAGCTAGTTAAAAACTGCTTGGAGGATGAGGCCTGTCACCCTGCTATAATAGAAAGTCAGGGAACCTTAGAGGAAGTTCAGGATAGCATGTCAGAAACTGAACGGAGTGAGAGAATGGGAGCTCGCAAAAGAAAAGACATGTCTAAGAAAAAAGGCCCTCCCCAGGAAGTTAAGAAAGGGGAGAGAAAGAAGGGAGTTATCATTCACCCCTTAACAAATCTAAGAAAAAGAAAAAGCCAGAATCTAGTCTATACCCTGCAGTAGAGCTAGAAGCCTTGGAGCTAGATAATTCTGATTCTGACACTCTGGATTCTAGCGAAGAAGGTGGTCTAGAGGAGGAGGTGGCACGGTATGAGGAAAAAAGATATCACCCTGATAGACACCGGCCACTGAAAACAAAAATGAATGTGAGGCCACCGCCTATAAATCCGGCGGGCTCACGCCCCTCAGCGCCTCCGCCATATGAGCTTCGGCTGAATACTGGTACTGACTCCTTTTTACCTTTAGAGGAACGGAGAAAAATACAAATGGCTTTTCCAGTATTCGAGAATGTGGAAGGCGGAAGAGTACATACCCCCGTAGATTACAATCAAATTAAAGAATTGGCCGAATCCGTTCGTAATTATGGGGTCAATGCTAACTTTACCACATTACAGGTGGAAAGGCTTGCTAATTTTGCCATGACTCCCACTGACTGGCAAACGACAGTGAAAGCAGTGCTTCCCAACATGGGACAATACATGGAATGGAAGGCTCTCTGGTATGATGCAGCCCAGGCACAAGCTAGAGTTAATGCCACGGCTGAAGATGAGAATCAGAGGCAGTGGACATTTGAAATGCTGACAGGTCAGGGTCAACATGCCCTTAATCAAACCAACTACATCTGGGGCGTCTATGGTCAGGTGTCGGCCGCCGCTATTAAAGCATGGAAGGCCCTCACAAAAAGGGAGAGTCCAGTGGACACCTTACAAAGATTGTCCAAGGACCCCAAGAGCCATTTTCAGACTTTGTGGCCAGAATGACAGAGGCCGCCAGTCGCATCTTTGGTGATTCAGAACAAGCTATGCCCCTGATTGAGCAACTTGTCTATGAACAAGCAACCCAGGAATGTCGAGCGGCTATCGCCCCTCGCAAAAGCAAAGGTTTACAAGATTGGCTCAGAGTGTGCAGGGAGCTGGGGGGACCCCTAACCAATGCAGGACTAGCTGCCGCCATTTTACAAACGCACAGGTATAGAGATTTATCTAATCGAAAAGCTTGTTTTAATTGTGGGAGAATGGGGCACCTTAAGAAAGATTGTCAAGCCCCTGAAAGAACAAGAGAATCGAAGCTTTGCTATCGTTGTGGTAAAGGTTATCATAGGGCTAGCGAATGCAGGTCAGTCCGGGATGTAAAGGGAGGCTTCTGCCCCCTATTGAAGAATCCAAGGTACCCCAATCAAAAAACGGGTCACGGGGCCCATGGTCCCAGGGCCCTCAGAAATATGGGAACCAATTTCAGAAAAGCAATCAAGAGGAAGTAGAGGTTTCCGAGGAACCTCCGGAATGGACTTGCGTGCCGCCTCCGACTTCTTACTCATGCCCCAAATGAATGTTCAACCGGTCCCAGTCCATTCCCCTGGACCTTTGCCCCCTGCCACCATTGGGCTTATTCTGGGCCGTGGCTCCTTAACTTTACAGGGACTCATTATATATCCTGGGATTGTTGACCCATATCATAAAGAGGAGATTCAAGTTCTCTGTTCTAGCCCTCGGGGTGTATTTTCTATAAAGCAGGGAGATAGAATTGCACAACTGGTGTTGCTGCCCTCCCTCGGGGATGGAGAAACCTACACTTTACAAAAAAGGGCTATGGGATCTTCTGGAAGTGATTCAGCCTATCTGGCTATACCCCTAAATGAGAGACCTACAATAAAATTGTTAATTAATGGAAAAGAATTTGAAGGGATAATGGATTCGGGAGCAGACAAAAGCATTATTTCACTCCATTGGTGGCCGAAGTCTTGGCCCACTGTTGTTTCATCTCATTCTCTACAAGGTCTTGGATACCAGTCCTCTCCTGCCATCAGTGCCTCAGCCTTAACCTGGCGGGATGCTGAAGGCAAACAGGGATGTTTTACCCCCTATGTGTTGCCACTCCCTGTAAATTTATGGGGACGAGATGTGTTACAAGCCATGGGCATGACCCTAACTAATGAATACTCCCCCCAGGCATCAGCCATTATGGCAAAGATGGGGTATACAAATGGTAGAGGCTTGGGTAGGCAAGAACAAGGCAGAATAAAACCCATTACACAACACGGAAATCGGGGTAGAAAAGGACTGGGTTTTATTTAGGGGCCGTTGAGGCTTCACGACCCATACCATGGAAAACAGAGGAGCCGTTATGGGTCTCTCAATGGCCTCTATCCTCTGAAAAATTAGAGGCTGTCACAAGATTAGTGCAAGAACAGGAACGGCTGGGGCATCTAGAGCCTTCTACCTCCCCATGGAATACACCAATTTTTGTTATTAAGAAGAAATCTGGGAAGTGGAGATTACTCCACGACCTGCGAGCCATTAACAATCAGATGCATCTTTTTGGCCCTGTTCAAAGAGGCCTTCCTTTGCTTTCTGCACTTCCTCAAGATTGGAAGCTTATTATTATAGATATTAAGGATTGTTTCTTCTCTATTCCACTTTACCCACGGGATAGACCAAGGTTTGCCTTCACTATCCCTTCTCTTAATCATATGGAACCAGACAAGAGATTTCAGTGGAAGGTACTGCCGCAAGGCATGGCCAATAGCCCAACAATATGTCAGCTATATGTGCAGGAGGCTTTGGAGCCAATTAGGAAGCAATTTACATCTTTAATCGTTATCCATTATATGGACGATATTCTTATTTGTCACAAAGAGTTAGATGTTTTACAAAAGGCTTTTCCCATGCTGGTGGCTGAATTAAAACAGTGGGGATTAGAGATTGCCTCAGAAAAGGTTCAAATTGCAGATACAGGGCTCTTTTTGGGCTCAAAGATTACTCCCAAAAATATAGTTCCTCAGAAAATAGAAATTCGCAAAGACCACTTACAAACATTAAATGATTTTCAGAAACTTCTGGGAGATATAAATTGGTTGAGGCCCTTTTTAAAAATTCCATCTGCTGATCTAAAACCCCTCTTCGATCTCCTGGAGGGTGAGCCTCATATCTCCTCACCCAGAAAATTTACCCCTGCCGCCCACCGAGCCTTACAGATGGTGGAAGAGGCCTTACAGGAAGCACAATTACAACGAATTGAGGAGTCACTACCTTTTAATCTGTGTGTTTTTAAGACAGCTCAATTGCCAACTGCAGTCCTGTGGCAACATGGACCATTACTTTGGATTCATCCAAATGCTTCCCCTGCTAAGATTATTGACTGGTACCCTGATGCTGTTGCACAGCTCGCGCTAGCGGAATAAAAGCAGCTGTTACACATTTTGGCAGGGATCCTGATTCCTTGATTGTGCCTTATACTGCTGCACAAGTTCAGACCTTGGCAGCCACATCTAGTGATTGGGCAGTTTTAGTTACTTCCTTTTCAGGACAAATTGATAATCATTTTCCAAAGCATCCAATTTTACAGTTTGCCCTAAACCAGGCTATAGTGTTTCCACAAGTGACAGCTAAAGACCCACTCCCAGATGGGACTGTGGTGTACACTGATGGATCAAAAACTGGTATGGGAGCTTATGTGGTCAAGGATAGGGTTATATCTAAACAATATAATGAAACTTCACCTCAAGTTGTAGAATGTCTGATAGTACTGGAGGTTCTTGAGGCTTTTCCAGGACCCCTCAATATTGTATCAGATTCCTCTTATGTGGTTAATGCAGTTAATCTCCTTGAGATAGCTGGAATAATAAGATCCTCCAGCAGAGTTGCTAACATCTTTCAGAAGATACAAGCTGCCTTGTTAAATAGGAGATTTCCTGTTTTCATTACCCATGTCCGAGCACATTCTGGACTCCCAGGTCCCATGTCCTTAGGGAATGACTTAGCGGACAAGGCTACAAAGCTGGTGGCCGCTGCCTTGTCTACCCATGCACAAGCAGCAAAAGAATTCCATAAGCGCTTTCATGTGACGGCTGAGACCTTGCGCCGTCGTTTTGCTCTATCCAGGAAAGAGGCTAGGGAAATTGTTACTCAATGCCAGAATTGCTGCGAATTCTTACCTACTCCCCACATGGGAATAAACCCACGTGGCATTAGACCATTGCAGATGTGGCAGATGGATGTTACTCATATTCCCTCTTTTGGAAGGCTTCAATATGTTCATGTTTCTGTTGACACCTGTTCTGGCGTAATGTTTGCCACACCCCTAACAGGGGAAAAGGCCTCATATGTGATTCAACATTGCCTTGAGGCCTGGAGTGCTTAGGGAAAACCCAGAATTTTAAAAACAGACAATGGACCAGCATATACCTCTCAAAAATTCCGACAGTTTTGTCGGCAAATGGATGTTACCCATCTAACTGGCCTACCTTATAACCCTCAAGGACAGGGCATTGTGGAACGTGCCCATCGTACACTCAAATCATATCTGATTAAACAAAAGGGGAGTATTGAGGATGTTCTACCCTCGGTACCAAGAGTTGCTGTATCCATGGCACTTTTTACCCTTAATTTCTTGAACTGTGATGCCCAAGGCCACACTGCGGCTGATCGCCACAGTTTAGAGCCTGATAGGCCAAAAGAAATGGTAAAATGGAAAGATGTCTTGACTGATCTCTGGAAAGGCCCGGATCCTATTCTTATAAGATCCAGGGGAGCTGTGTGTGTTTTTCCACAGGAGGAAGAAAACCCCCTGTGGATCCCTGAAAGACTCACTCGAAGAGCTCCTTCACAACTCCAGAATAAGAAGGATGGAGGCCAAGTGGGTGATGAAGACTCTCCTACTCGGGATGATGGTTCCTAGTATGATGGGAGAGTTACGGTGGGCCATCATGTCTACCTTCCCCCTACCGATGCCAGTGATGCAGAATGCCCAGGTGTTCCCTAGATTTTTCACAAATAATAGAGAGTTGGGGCTTGCCTTTTTGCCTTTAGATCCTCAGATACAGAGTTTTCAGGATGAGAGAACCTTGTCATTAGTAGGAAGCTTGTGCTTTACTGTGATTTCTTCATTAAAGGATAATTTTATTCATATGGATCCAGAAAGATCTAATGCTAATCCTTTTGAATTAATGGAAGCTGTACTGATCTTTCTCCTATGATAGTGAGAAGGGACAGATTACTTTTGATTGGAAAGGGGCATTAGGCAACAGTCTGAGTGAGGGACAGAGCTCTGGATCATCTGATTGGTCCTCCTCCAATGTTAAGTATACCCCTTTTAAGAGAACTAATTATTCAGCTGCCCTTTATTTGGGTTGTGAGTAATGATACCTTAGGTAAGAATCAGAAAGAAATAAATTGTTCTGCTTAGAATTGTTTTTATGCATTATGCTGGGATGCTATTAAGCACCCTTTTGCTTTGGTAATGCGCATGCCTCGATTTATTCAGCTCCTGTTGAGGCGCCAAGTAATTTGAGTTTGTTTAGGGAAAAGCGAGATTTTTGGGATCTCTGCTATTATTGTGGGCCTGATAGCCACCGCCGCGGTTACTGCTTCGGTTACCGCCTCGGCCCTTGCACTTTCTGCCACTGTGCAGACAACTCAAACCATTAATGAACTATAGGCCACTGTGACCATGGTCCTAGATAAACAGGCCACTGCCAATTCTCAGATACAAGGAGGCCTGATGTTGGTAAACCAACAGATTAATTTGGTTCAGGAACAATTGGATATATTGTGGCAGATGGCCAAATTGGGATGTGAACAAAGTTGCCTGGCCTTTGTGTCACTTAGTACAATATGAGAATTTTACAAGAGCAGCTAACCTGTCAAAAGCTCTGTCTCAACATTTATTACAGAATTGGACTTTTGAGTTTGAGCAGACACTCCGTGAGTTGAGAATGGCGATCCTGCAAGTGAATTCGACGCATCTGGATCTTTCTCTGATGGAAGACCTCTCCCCCTGGATTTCATCTGCATTTTCTTATTTTAAGGAATGGGTGGGGGTAGGATCATTTAGCCTAGTTCTCTGCTGTGGAATAGTGTTGATGCTTTGGATGGTGTGTACGCTCAGAGCCCAAACAAAAGGAGAAAGTGGTGGTGGCACAAGCACTTGCTGCCTTAGAACACGGAGCATCCCCTGACATTTGGTTAACCATGTTAAAGCAATAGGTCGCTGGCCTCCCAGCTCTTGCACCCCACGAGGCTAGTCTCATTGCACGGGATAGAGTGGGTAGGCTTCAGCAGCCCAAGGAGTTGCAAGGCTAAGCACTGCACAGGAGAGGTCTGCGGTATAACGACTTTCTCCTGGGAGATAAGTCATCTTGCATGAAGGTTCTATGTCATGATCTCCTTCCCCCAGAAAAAAGACATCGGACTGGTCAGGACTTCCTCTGGGGATAAGACCCTGGAGAGGAGCTTTGTACATGTTCCGAATTTGCACATGGGGATTTGACCTCTATCTCCACTCCAAAGTTGTGGGTGTCCTATTGCTTCAAAAATAAATGAATAGGGGGAGATGTGAGGAGCCGCCCTCGCTATCGCTATTGCCGTTAGAAGATGGCGCTGACATCCACTGTCAGTTGGAGTTAACTGTCGCTGTCAGTTGGAGTTAACTGTCGCTGTCAGTTGGAGTTAACTGTCGCTGTCAGTTGGAGTTAACTGTCGCTGTCAGTTGGAGTTAACTGTCGCTGTCAGTTGGAGTTAACCGTTTAAACTGTGCCTCTCCCGTGACGTCATCTGGGGTGATGTGCAAACCACCAATCCCGGCTCTACACATCTCACTCGGAGCTCCTAGGCTTATATAAGGGGCTGGGTTTCTTAGCTTGGGGTCTCCCTCTAAGAAGCTGATCATCTATCTCTCAAGATGCATTAAAGCTTTACTGCAGAAGGATCCGAGTGTTCTGCGTCGTTCTTGCTGGCGAGACGGTAGCGCGGGTGCTGTGGAATAGTGTTGATGCTTTGGATGGTGTGTACGCTCAGAGCCCAAACAAAAGGAGAAAGTGGTGGTGGCACAAGCACTTGCTGCCTTAGAACACGGAGCATCCCCTGACATTTGGTTAACCATGTTAAAGCAATAGGTCGCTGGCCTCCCAGCTCTTGCACCCCACGAGGCTAGTCTCATTGCACGGGATAGAGTGGGTAGGCTTCAGCAGCCCAAGGAGTTGCAAGGCTAAGCACTGCACAGGAGAGGTCTAACGGTATAACGACTTTCTCCTGGGAGATAGAGTCATCTTGCATGAAGGTTCTATGTCATGATCTCCTTCCCCAGAAAAAAGACATCGGACTGGTCAGGACTTCCTCTGGGGATAAGACCCTGGAGAGGACTTTGTACATGTTCGGAATTTGCACATGGGGATTTGACCTCTATCTCCACTCCAAAGTTGTGGGTGTCCTATTGCTTCAAAAATAAATGAATAGGGGGAGATGTGAGGAGCCGCCCTCGCTATCGCTATGTGCCGTTAGAAGATGGCGCTGACATCCACTGTCAGTTGGAGTTAACTGTCGCTGTCAGTTGGAGTTAACTGTCGCTGTCAGTTGGAGTTAACTGTCGCTGTCAGTTGGAGTTAACTGTCGCTGTCAGTTGGAGTTAACTGTCGCTGTCAGTTGGAGTTAACTGTCGCTGTCAGTTGGAGTTAACCGTTTAAACTGTGCCTCTCCCGTGGCGTCATCTGGGGTGATGTGCAAACCACCAATCCCGGCTCTACACATCTCACTCGGAGCTCTAGGCTTATATAAGGGGCTGGGTTTCTTAGCTTGGGGTCTCCCTCTAAGAAGCTGATCATCTATCTCTCAAGATGCATTAAAGCTTTACTGCAGAAGGATCCGAGTGTTCTGCGTCGTTCTTGCTGGCGAGACGGTGGCGCGGGACAT
>NW_024433284.1:0-556 GCF_017639785.1 Mesocricetus auratus | reverse complement strand
AATGAAAGTTTGACTTCTTCTTTACCTATTTGTATCCCCTTTATCTCCTTTTGTTGTCTTATTGCTGTAGCTAGAACTTCAAGTACAATATTGAAGACATATGAAGAGAGTGGACAGCCTTGTCTTGTTCCTGATTTTAGAGGAATTGCTTTGAGTTTCTCTCCATTTAGTTTGATGTTAGCTGTTGGTTTACTGTATATTGCTTTTATTATATTCAGGTACGTTCCTGTTATCCCTGATCTCTCTAGGACCTTTATCATGAAGGGGTGCTGGATTTTGTCAAAGGCTTTTTCAGCATCTAGTGAGATGATCATGTGGTTTTTCTTTCGCAGATTGTTAATATGGTGGATTACATTGAATTAAGACTTAATTGGTCATTTTGAAGTTGCATTCAGTATTCAAACAAGACTAGTAACAATAAATTTCATGGTCACAGAGTTAACACAAGTGATTGTTATCTATGGTAGCTTGTACTGTCAGATGCTTCTCTCACTTGGATGTATCACATGTTTCTAATGTTTCTCTAGAAGGAATAACTACAAACAACACCATTTAT
>NW_024433283.1:0-35765 GCF_017639785.1 Mesocricetus auratus | reverse complement strand
GAGAATTATAGAAGTTTCCTTAGATGCGCATGGTACTCTACAACTTCAGTCTTATTCCCCAGGGTATCTGGGACCTTCCAAATGTACTTCAAAGGCATCAGAAAAGTTGCCATCTCCCCAAATGACTTTTAAGTTTTCAGAATCTTCTTCATCAGGGACTCAAGGAACTTTGCCATTTGTCCCAGGTACTCTGGGCCATTCAATATCTGCCCAAACTGCTGTTTGCACTTATGATTCTGACCAAAATTTTCAGGGATCATCAACATCTCTCCAGGATACTCTTGAAATTTCTTCATCTTCTAAAGGTTCACTGAGATCTACTCCATCTGTGCCAGGAACCTTGAAACCTTTATTATCATCCCAATTGTGTTCAAAATTGTCTACATCTGCCCAAGGGTCTCAAAGACCTTCACTACCTAAGCAAGGGTGTTTACGAGATTCACTATCTACACAAGTGACTCTGGGAACTTCCATATCAGCACAAGAATATTTAGGACATTCAAAACCTGATCAAGGGTTTCAGGCAACTTCCACATCTTCCCAAGAGAATCCTAGGACTTCTTTAGCCCAAAAGGCTTTAGCACAGTCATCATCTGCTCCAGAAAATTGTGGACCTTTTCCATTTTCAGCAGGTACTCTAGGAACATCACCCTCTACCCAAGGTAGTAGAGAAACACCATCATCTGACCAAGCATCTCCAGAAACTTTCACATCTTCCCAAATGTATCGTGGCCCTTCTTTAGCCCAAGAGGCTTTAGCACAGTCAGCATCTGCTCCAGGAGATTGTGGACCTTCTCAATCTTCAGCAGGTACTCTAGGAACATCACTCTCTACCCAAGGTGGTAGAGAAACATCATCGTCTGTCCAAGCATCTCCAGAAACTTCCACATCTTTCCAAAAGGATCTTGGCCCTTCTTTAGCCCAAGAGGTTTTAGCACAGTCAGCATCTGCTCCTGGAGATGGTGGATTTTCTCAATTTTCAAAAAGTACTCTAGGAACTTCACCATCTTCCCAGGGTGTTACAGAAACACGCTCATCTGCCCACGAGTCTATAGAATCTGCAACATCTGCTCAAAGTGTTCTAGGAATTCAGGATCCTTGGGAGGGAAATCTGGGTCCTTCCAAATTTACACAAGTGACACAAGGACCTTTGCCATCTTCCCAAGAGGTTTATGGGACTTTAAAATCTGTCTCAAGGTATCTAGACATTTTGGTGTCTCTCCTACAGAGACTAAAAATTTCAACATTTGCCCAAGGTGTGGTGGGCCATTTCATATCTGACCAAGTGATAGTGGGAACACCTACATTTTCTCAGGAATCTCTGGAACATTCTCCATCTGACCAAGTGTCTGTGAAATCTGACCCATCTCAAATGGGGCCTGTAAGACCTTCACTAAAAGACCAAGGTTTACAGGAAATGTCTTCAGGAGAAAAAGTGAATCTACAAGATTCACCAAACCAGCACATCTATTTAAGAAATACATTGTCTAACCAAGGGACTTTGGGGTTATCTATCTCATCACAAGAACCTCTTGGACATTCACCATCTGCTCAAGGATCTCACAATACTTCCTTGTCATTCCAAAACGCTCCAGTCACTTATTTGCACCTAGGTCCTTTAGAAAAGTCATCATCTGATCCAAGATATCTTGGGCTTACTGAATCTACCCAGGAGACACTAGGAACATCACCATCTACCGAGAGTACTCTTGAAATACCATCTTCTAATCTTGGTATTATAGAAACTTCATCATCTGTTCAAACTTCTTTAGGACATCTGCCTCCTTCAGGGCAGACTATGAAACCTTCTCTCCTTATGACAGAGACTTCAGAAACATTGCCATCTACCAAAGAGGTATGTAATTTACCAGAAACTTCCCTGAGAATTTTGGAAGCTTTGCCATCTACTCCAGGGTCTCTGGGTCTTTCACTATCTGCCCAAAGTTCTATGGGAATTAATCTGTCTGAAAAAGAAATTTTAGGGTTATCAATATCTCCTGAGGAAACTCTGGAACCTTCTTCATCTTACAACGCATCTCTTAGCCCCACACCTTCTGCACCTGGAACTGTGGTACCCTCCTCATCAGAACTAGGTTGTCAGAAAATATCTTCAAGTGTACAAGGAGAGTCACAATCTCAGCAAGTCTGTGTAGGAAACTTATTGCATTCACAAGAAGTTCTGGGGCTGTCTATATTATCACAAGAACCTCTTGAACATTCACCATCTGCTCAATGGTCTCCAGATGCTTTCTTGTCATCTCAAGAGGATCCAGGCCATTGTTTGGACAAGGGGCCATTAAGACAGTTGTCATCTGATCCAGATGATCTTGGACATGGTGAATCTGCAGAGGGTACTCTAGGAATATCACCTTGTACAGAAATTCCTTTAGAAATACCATCTTCTACCCATGGGATTATAGACACATCACCAACTTCCCAAGATGATCTAGGATTTTCACATCCTTCAGAGCAGCCTCTACAACCTTGTTCACTTACTCCAGAGATATCACAACCCTTGCCAATTAACAAAGAGATTTTTAAACCTTCAGAGTCTGTGTCAGGGACTCTAGAAACTTTTGCATCTGTGCCAGGGGCTCTGGAAATTTTGGAATCTGACCAAGGTGCTCTAGGCCCTTTGGTATGTGACCAAGAGTATCTGGGACAATCAACATCTCTCCATGATACTCTGGAACACTTCAAAACAGCCCAACAGCCTCTAGAACCTGTGAGATCTATCCAAGAAAATGCGGGACCTTCCATTTCAGCAGAGTTTGCAGGTGACTTTATGCCTCATCCTTCACATGAAATCTATAAAATACATTCCCCTTACCCCAAAAGAAGGCCAAGACTTTCCAGTTCTACTAAAAGTATATTGATATGTGCCCCATTTACTGAAGAGGATATCAGATATTCCATTTCAGAACTTGATGGCTTAAGAGGTATATATTCTGCCAAACACAGACTTGCATCTTCCAGGTATGTCAAAAAGAACTCAAGTCCTACCTCTACTCTTTAAAGGAGTGTTCCTCTCCCAACATTATCAGACTTGAGCTGCATATATAGTTCCCCTCCTAAGGAAGATCTCAGATATTATCCTTTTCCACATGGTGGGTCTAGACATTCTAAATCAATGAAAATGAAATCAAGACATGCTTCTAAAGAAGCAGGCCTCAAGTCTGGCCCATCAGAAGAGGGCTTGAAACTTTGCCATTCTTCCAAAGAGGGACACCACAGATCCTCACAATCTCATGAGAAGGGACTCAGAAATTCTCCATCTCTCCCAGGGATCACTATATGTTCCAAATCTACCGAAAGCAAATTGGAGCAGGCCCCCTCTAAGAAAGCAAATGTTCACATTTCCCATTCAGAGCACGAGGTCTGCAAACTTTCATCTTCATCCAAAAAATGACACAGACATTCACCTGCCAAGAGGTAACCCTGAAGAAGGCAAAGAATCTCCAATCTGCACAGAAGGGTATGTGGAAATTACTCTCTCTCTCATGGAGACAACTTCAGACATTCCACTTCTCCCTATGGGACTTCAAGCCATACTGATTCTACTTCTACCAGGACAAGACTCAGACATGCCCCTTTTACCCAAGAAGCCACCCAAACTTCCCGTGAAGCCCAAGAAAGCTTCATGTTATTTCCAGATAGAGACAGTTCCAATGGGAGTGTCAAACCTTCCTCAACCTCCCAAAGCGATGATGTCAGACACCCTGTTTCTGCCAAAGGTGGGTTCAGACATGATATTTCTGTTCAAGATAAACAGAAACATTCCACTAGTGTTAGAGAAGGACGCAGGGCTTTGCTTCCTGTCCAACAGAGCATCATATATTCACCTGTTCCAAGAGGGAGTACCACTTCATTCCCTGTTGTCCAAGGAAATTTCAGACATACCCTAGTTCAACGAGGAGAACTGAGATCTTCCCTCTCTTACCAAGGGAGAGATGCAGACTTCCAATATGAATATGGGGCCCCCATATGTGACCCTTCTATCCTAGGAGGCCACAGATATTCACATTCAGTCAGTTTCAATCTCAAAAGGATCGAACGGCAAACAGGTGCTGGAGTTCTACCCTGTCTCATCAAGGAAGTATCACAACTTCTCAATGTGGCCAAAGGTCCATCAAACTTTCCTGTAGCTATCCTGTTCAAGGCAGACTTAGAATGATTCAGTTTGAAAAAGAGAGCCTCATACAAAGCCCATCCAACACACTGAACCTCAGATATGCTCCTTGTGACCAAAGCGAATTCAGAAATGTGCCCACTAATCATGACTGGGCCAGAACTTCAATTTCTACCCGAAGAAGCCCCCGACATACCCATTCTGACCATGGAGGCTTCAGACCTTACAAGCTTTGAAGTTCTAAACATACTCATATCAACAGGAGAGTTTTGGCCGGACTCTCTCTTAAAGTGGCATCTTCAGATCTTCTTGTCTACAAGCTGGCCCCACATTTTCCCACTCTGAGTCCTCCATGAACAATGGCATTTTAGAACTTTTCCTTCTCATCAAACAATTGTGAAAACTTTGACTTCCATTCCTGGCTATCTCAGGTGTACACTGAGTCATTACATAGAACTGTCTGATTATAAGCAAGGCAGGTGTTTCCCTTCTGATTAAGAAGAGGTCAAAGTTACTACCTGGAGCACGCTATACAATTTGCTACTGGTAAGCCACTGTTGAAATAGGGGAGGCCATTTCTCAAAATGTTGGTTATCAATCTACAAAAATGAACAGCATAATCACTCTTGGGCATATAACCAAAGGATGCACAACCATATCACATTGCACTATAGTGATGTCACAGTGTATAATTGTGTACAGAGAGCACTATAGTGATGTCACAGTCAATAATTGTGATGTCATAGTGCAGTATATTGATGTCACAGTGTATAATTGTGATGTCATAGTGTACGATAGTAATGTCACAGTGTATAATAGTAATGTCATATTGCACTATAGTGATGTCACAATGTATAATTGGGTTCACAGAGCATTATAGTCATGTCACAGACAATAACTTTGATGTCATAGTGCAGTATATTGATAACACAGTGTATAATTGTGATGTCATAGTGCAGGATATTGATGTCACAATGTATAATTGTGATGTCATATCGCACTATAGTGATGTCACAGTGTATAATTGTGATGTCATATTGCACTATAGTGATGTCACAAAGTATAATTGTGTTCATAGAAACTATATTGATGTCACAGTCAATAATTGTGATGTCATATCGCACTATAATGATGTCACAGTGTATAACTGTGTTCAGAGAGCAATAATTGATGTCACAGTCAATAATTGTGACGTCATAGTGCAGAATTATGGTGACACAGTGAATAATTGTAGGTCACAGTTCATTATATTGATGTTACAGTGTATAATTGTGATGTCACAGTGCAAGCTAGTGATGTCACAGTGTATAATTGTGTTCATAGAGCACTATAGCTATGTCACAGTCAATAATTGTGATGTCATCCTGCAGTATATTAATAACACAATGTATAATTGTGAAGTCAAAGTGCAAGATAGTGATGTCACAGTGTATAATTGTGAGGTGATATTGCACTATAGTGATGTCACAATGAATAATTGTTTTCATAGAGCACTATAGTGATGTCACAGTCAATAACTGTGATGACATACTGCCGAATTGTTATGTCACAGTCAATAATTGTGATGTTATGGTGCAGTATATTAAAAACACAGTGTATAATTTGATGTCACAGTGCAAGATAGTGATATCATAGTGTATAATTGTGATGTCATATAGCACTATAGTGATATCACAATGTATAATTGTGTTCATTGAGCACAATAGTGATGTCACAGTCAATAACTGTGATGTCATAGTGCAGTATATTGATAACACAGTATATAATTGTGATGACATTGTTCAGGATATTGATGTCACAGTGTACAATTGTGATGTCATATTGCACTATAGTGATGTCACAAAGTATAATTTTGTTCCTAGAGAAATATATTTATGTCACAGACAATAATTGTGATGTCATAGTGCATATATTGATGTCATGTTGTATAATTGTGATGTCATATCACACTATAGTGATGTCACATTGTATAATTGTGGCCAAAGAGCAGTATAGTGATGTCAAAGTCAATAATTGTGATGTCATAGTGCAGTATTGTGGTGTCACAGTGAATAATTGTAGGTCACAGTTCATTATATTGATGTCACAGTGTATAATTGTGATGTCACAGTGCAAGCTAGTGATGTCACAGTGTATAATTGTGTTCATAGGGCACTATAGCTCTATAACACTCAACAATTGTTATGACGTAATGCAGTATATTGATAACAGAATGTATAATTGTCATGTCAAAGTGCAAGATAGTGATGTCACAGTGTATAATTGTGGTGTTACATTGCACTAAAATGATGTCACAGTATATAATTTTGTACATAGAGCACAATAGTGATGTCACAGTGTATAATTGTGTTCATAAAGCACTATATTGATGTCACAGTCAATGATTGTGATGTCATAGTGCAGTATATTTGTGTCACAGTATATGCTTGTGATGTCATAGTGCACTATAGTGATGTCACAGTGTATAATTTTGTGCATAGAGCACTGTAGTGATGTCACAGTCAACAATTGTGATGTCATAGTGCAGCATCGTGTTGTCACCGTCAATAATTGTGATGTCATAGTGCAGGATATTGATATCTTGGTGTATAAATGTGATGTCATAGTGCACTATAGTGATGTCACAGTGTATAATTGTGTTCAGAGAGCACTATAGTGATGTCACAGTCTATAAATGTGATTTCATAGTGCAGAATTTTGATGTCACAGTGAATAACCATAGGTCATAGTCCATTATGTTGATGTCAGAGTGTATAATTTTGATGTCTCAGTGCAATATAGTGGTATCACTATGTATAACTGTGATGTCATAGTGCACTATATTGAACTCACTGTGTATAATTGTGTTCATAAGCACTATTGTTATGTCACAATCAATAATTGTGATGTCATAGTACAATATTGTTGTGTCACAGTCAATAATTGTAGGTCACAGTCCATTATATTGTTGTCACAGTGAATAATTGTGATATCATACCGCACTATAGTGATGTCACAGTATGTAATTGTGGTCATAGTGCAAGATAGTGATGTCACAGTGTATAATTGTGGTGTCATATTGCACTATAATGATGTCACAGTATATAATTTTGTACATAGAGCACTATAGTGATGTCACAGTGTATAATTGTGTTCATAAAGCACTATATTGATGTCACTGTCAATGATTGTGATGTCATAGTGCAGTATATTGATGTCACAGTGTATACTTGTGATGTCATAGTGCACTATAGTGATGTCACAATGTATAATTTTGTCATTGAGCACAATAGTGATGTCACTGTAATTGTGATGTCATACTGCAGTTTATTGATAACACCGTGTAATTGTGGTGTCATATTGCACTATAATGATGTCACAGTGTACAATTTTGTACATAGAGCACTATAGTGATGTCACAGTCAATAATTGTGATGTCACAGTGCAGTATTATGGTGTCACAGTGAATAATATTAGGTCACAGTCCATTATATTGATGTCACAGTGTATAATTGTGTTCATAGAGCAATATAGCTATGTCATAGTTAATAATTGTGATGTCATACTGCAGTATATTGATAACACAATGTATATTTGTGATGTCACAGTGCAAGATAGTGATGTCACAGTGTATAATTGTGGTGTCATATTGCACTATAATGATGTCCCAGTGTTTAGTTTTATACAAAGAACACTATAGTGATGTCACAGTCAAAAATTGTGATGACATAGTGCACTATAGTGATGTCACAGTGTCTAATTGTGAGGAGATATTGCACTCTAATGATGTCACAATATATAATTTTGTTCATAGAGCACTATAGTGATGTCACAGTCAATAAATGTGATGTCATCGTGCAGTATTGTGGTGTCACAGTGAACAATTGTAGGTCACAGTACATTATATTGATGTCACAGAGTATAATTGTGTTCATAGAGCACTATAGCTATGTCACTCTCAATAATTGTGATGTCATACTGCAGTATATTGATAAAACAGTGAATAATTGTGATCTCACAGTGCAAGATAGTGATGTCACAGTGTATAATTGTGGTGTCATATTTCACTATAATGATGTCACAGTGTATAATTTTGTACATAGAGCACTATCGTGATGTCACAGTCAATAATTGTGATGTCACAGTGTATAATTTTGATGTCATATTGCAGTATATTGATAACACAGTATTTAATTGTGGTGTCATATCGCACTAAAATGACGTCACAGTGTATATTTGTGTTCATAATGCACTATACTGATGTCACAGTGAATAAATGTGATGTCATGGTGCAGTATATTGATGTCACAGTGTATAATTGTGATGTCATAATGCACTATACTGATGTCACAGTGAATAATTGTGAGGTGATATTGCACTGTAGTGATGGCACAATGTATAATTGTGTTCATAGAACACTATAGTGGTGTCACAGTCAATAAATGTGATGTCATAGTGCAGTATTGTGTTGTCACAGTGAATAATATTAGGTCACAGTCCATTATATTGATGTCACAGTGTATAATTGTCTTCATAGAGCAATATAGCTATGTCAAACTTAATAATTGTGATGTCATTATGCAGTATATTGATAACACAGTATATATTTGTGATGTCACAGTGCAAGATAATGATGTCACAGTGTATAATTTTGGTGTCATATTGCAATATAATGATGTCCCAGTGTTTAATTTTGTACATAGAACACTATAGTGATGTCACAGTCAAAAATTGTGATGTCATGGTGCAGCATTGTGATGTCACAGTGAATAATTGTAGGTCATAGTCCATTGTATTGATGTCAGAGTGTATAATTGTGATGTCACAGTGCAAGATAGTGATATCACAGTGTATAACTGTGATGTAATATTGTACTATAGTGATGTCACAGTGTATAATTGGGATCATAAGCACTATAGTGATGTCACAGTCAATAATTGTGATGACATACTGCAGAATTGTGATGTCACAATCAATAATTGTGATGTTATGGTGTAGTATATTAAAAACACAGTGTATAATTGTGATGTCATATTGCACTATAGTGATGTCACAATGTATAATTGTGGTCTCTGAGCACAATAGTGATGTCACAGTCAATAACTGTGATGTCATAGTGCAGTATATTGATAACACAGTATATGATTGTGATGTCATAGTTCAGGATATTGATGTCACAGTGTATAATTTTGATGTCATATTGCACTATAGTGACGTCACAAAGTATAATTGTGTTAAAAGAGAACAATATTGATGTCAGAATCAATAATTGTGATGTCATACTGCACTATAGTGATGTCACAGTGTATAATAGTGATCAGAGAGCAGTATAGTTATGTCACAATCAATAATTGTGATGTCATAGTACAATATTGTAGTGTCACAGTCAATAATTGTAGGTCACATTTCATTATATTGATGTCACAGTGAATAATTGTGATATCATATCGCAGTATAGTGATGTCACAGTAAATAATTGTGATGTCATAATGCAGTATATTAATAACACATTGTATAATTGGGATGATGTATTGTACTTTACTGATTTCACAGTGTAGAATTGTGTACATAGAACACTATAGTGATGTCACAGTCAATATTTGTGAAGTCATATCACAGGATTGTGATGTCACAGTCAATAATTGAAGTTACAGTCTATTATACTGATGTCACAGTGTATAATTGTGATGTCTCAGTACAACATAATGATGTCACAGAGTATAATTGTGATGCCATATTGCACTATAATGAACTCTCAGTGTATAATTGTGTTCATAAGCAACATAGGGATGTCACAGTCAATAATTGTGATCACATACTGCAGAATTGTGGTGTCACAGGCAATAATTGTAATGTCACGGTGCAGTATATTGACAACACAGTATATAATTTGATGTCACAGTGCAAGATAGTGATATCACAGTGTTTGATTGTGATGTCATAGTGCAGTATATTGACAACACAGTGTATAATTGTGATGACTCAGTGCAAGGTAGTGATGTCACAGTGTAAAATTTTAATGTCATATTGCACTATAGTGATGTCACCATGTATAATTCTGTTCATTGAGCATAAAAATTATGCCACAGTCAATAACTGTGATGTCATAGTGCAGTATATTGATAACACATTGTATAATTGTGATGTCATAGTGCAGGATATTGATGTCACAGTACAATTGTGATGTCCTATTGTAATATAGTGATGTCACAGTGTATAATTGTGTTCAGAGAGCACTATAGCGATGTCAAATTCAATAATTGTGAGGTCATAGTGCAGTATTGTGGTGTCAAAGTGAATAATTGTGGATCCCAGTTCATTATATTGATGTCACAGTGTATAATTGTGATGTCACAGTGCAAGTTAGTGATGTCACCGTGTATAATTGTGTTCATAGAGCACTATAGCTATGTCACAGTTAATAATTGTGATGTCATTCTGCAGTATATTGATAAGACAGTATATATTTGTGATGTTACAGTGCAAGATAGTGATGTCACAGTGTATAATTGTGGTACCATGTTGCACTATAATGATGTCCCAGTGTTTAATTTTGTACATAGAACACTATAGTGATGTCACAGTCAAAAATTGTGATGTCATAGTGCAGCATTGTGATGTCACAGTGAATAATTGTAGGTCATAGTCCATTGTATTGATGTCTGAGTGTATAATTGTGATGTCTCAGTGCAACATAGTGATATCACAGTGTATAACTGTGATGTCATATTGCACTATAGTGATGTCACAGTGTATAATTGTGTTCATAAGCACTATAGTGATGTCACAGTCAATAATTGTGATGACATACTGCAGAATTGTGATGTCACAGTCAATAACTGTGATGTCATAGTGCAGTATATTGATAACACAGTATATAATTGTGATGTCATATTGCACAATAGTCATGTCATGATGTATAATTGTGATGTCATAGTGTACTATAGTGATGTCACTATGTACTATAGTGATGCCACAGTGGATAATTGTGATGTCACAGTGCACTGTAGTGATGTCACAGTGTATAATAATGCTCATTGTGCACAAAAGTGATGTCACAAAGTACAGTCTTGATGTCATAGTGCACTATGGTGTAAAATTGTGGTGTCATAGTGCAGTATCATGATGTCACAGTGGAAAATTTTGATGTCATAGTGCAGTATAGTGATGTCACAGTGTATAATTTTGGTGTCATATTGCATTATAGTGATGTCACAAAGTATAATTTTGTTCATAGAGAACACTATTGATGTCACAGTCAATAATTGTGATGTAGTAGCGCAGTATATTGATGTCACAATGTATAATTGTGATGTCACAGTGCAAGATAGTGATGTCACAATGTAGAATTGTGGTGTCATATTGCACTATAATGATGTCAGAGTGTATAATTTTGTATATATTGCACTATAGTGATGTCACTGTCCATAATTGTGAAGTCATACAGCAGGATTGTGATGTCACAGTCAATAATCGTAGGGCAAATCCATTATATTGACATCACAGAGTATAATTGTGATGTCATATTGAACTAGAGTGAACTCACAGTGTATAATTGGGTTCATAGGAACTATGTTGATGTCACAGTTAATAATTGTCATGTCATACTGCAGTATATTGATGTCACAGTGAATAATTGAAAGTCACAGTTCATTATATTGATGTCACAGTGTATAAATTGGTACGTAGAGCACTATATTGATGTCACAGTCAATAAACGTGATGTCATAGTGCATTATAGGGATGTCAGAGTGTATAATTGTGAGGTGATATTGCACTACAGTGATGTCAAAATGTATAATTGTGTTCATAGAGCACTATAGTGATATCACAGTCAATAAATCTGATGTCATAGTGCAGTATATTGATAACACATTGTATAATTGTGATGTCATAGTGCAGGATTTTGATGTCACATTGTATTATTGTGATGTCATATCACACTATAGTGATATCACTGTATATAATTTTGTTCACAAAGCACAATAGTGATGTCACAGTCAATAATTGGGATGTCATAGAACAGTATTGTCGTGTCACAGGCAATAATAGTAGGTCACAGTCCATTATATTGATGTCACAGTGTATAATTTTGATGTCATATCGCACTATAGTGATGTCACAGTGTATAATTTTGTGCATAGAGCACAATAGTGATGTCACAGTCAATAATTGTGATGTCATAGTGCAGTATATTGATGTCACAGTGCAAAATTGTGATATCATATCACACTATTGTGATTTCAAAGTGTATAATTCTCTTCATAGAACACTATAGTTATATCACAGTCAATAATTGTGATGACATAGCGCAGGATTGTGATGTCACAGTCAATAATTTTGATGTCAAAAAGCAGTATATTGATAACACAGTGAATAATTGTGATGTCTCAGTGCAAGATGGTGAAGTCACAGTGTATAATTTTAATGTCATTTGCACTCTAGTGAACTCACAGTGTATAAATGTGTTCATAGAGCACAATTCTGATGTCACAGTCAATAAGTGTGATGTCATAGTGCAGTATAGTGATAACACACTGTATAATTTGATGTCACAGTGCAAGATAGTGTTATCACAGTTTATATTTGTAATGTCATACTGCACTATACTGATGTCACAATGTATAATTGTGTTTTAGACCACAATAGTGATGTTACAGTCAATAGTTTTGATGTCATAGTGCAGTATATTGATAACACAGTGTATAATTGTAATGTCATAGTGCAGGATATTGATGTCACTGTGATGTCCTATTGCACTATAGTGATGTCACAAAGTATAATTCTGTTCATAGAGAATTATAGTGATGTCACAGTCAATAATTGTGATGTCATAGTGCAGTATATTGATGTCACAGTGTATAATTGTGATGTCTTATCACACTATAGTGATGTCAGAGTGCATTATTGTATTAATAGGGCAATATAGTGATGTCACAGTCAATAATTGTGATGTCCTAGTACAATACTGTGTTGTCACAGTCAATAATTGTAGGTCACTGTCCATTTTATTGATGTAACAGTGTATAATTATGATGTCATATCGCACTATAGTGATGTCACATTGTATAATTGTATTCAGACAGCACTATAGTGATATCACAGTCAATAATTGTGATGTCATTATACAGGATATTGATGTCACAGTGTAAAATTTTGATATCATATTGCAGTATATTGATAAAACAGTGTAAAATTGTTATGTCAAAGTGCAAGATATAACTGTGGTGTCATATTGCACTATAATGATGTCACAGTGCATAATTTTGTACATAGTGCACTATAGTGATGTCAAAGTCAAAAATTGTGATGTCAAAGTTCAAGACAGTGATTTCACAGTGTAAATTTGTGTTCATAGAGCACTATAGAGATGTCATAGTCAATAATTGTGATTTCATAGTGCCATATTATGATGTCACAGTCAATAAGTGTGATCACATAGTGCAGTATACTGATAACACAGGGTATAATTGTGATGTCACAGTGCAAGATAGTGATGTCGCAGTGTATAATTTTGATGTCATATTGTACTATAGTGATGTCATAGTGTATAATTGTGTACATAGAGCACTATAGTGATGTCACAGTCAATAATTTTGATGTCACTGTACAATCTAGTGATGTAACAGTGTATAATTGTGTTTCATAGTGCAGAATAGTGATGTCACTATGTACAGTGGTGTTGTCATATTGCACTATTGTGTATAATTGTCATGTCATAGTGTAGCATAGTGATTACACAGAGAATAATTGTGATGTTATATTGCACAATAGTCATGTCATGATGTATAATTGTGATGTCATAGTGTACTATAGTGATGTCAACATATACTACAGTGATGCCACAGTGGATAATTGTGATGTCACAGTGCACTGTAGTGATATCACAGTGTATAATAGTGCTCAATGTGCACAAAAGTGATGTCACAAAGTACAGTCTTGATGTCATAGTGCACTATGGTGTAAAATTGTGATGTCATAGTGCAGTATAGTGATGTCACAGTATATAATTTTGGTGTCATATTGCACTATAGTGATGTCACAAAGTATAATTGTGTTCATAGAGAACACTATTGATGTCACAGTCAATAATTGTGATGTCATAGCGCAGTATATTGATGTCACAGCGTATAATTATAATGTCACAGTGCAAGATAGTGATGTCACAGTGTATAATTGTGCTGTCATATTGCACTATAATGATGTCACAGTGTATAATTTTGTATATACTGCACTATACTGATGTCACTGTCAGTAATAGGGGAAGACATATCGCAGGATTGTGATGTCACAGTCAATAATTGTAGGACACAGTCCATTATATTGATGTCACAGTGTACAATTGTGATGTCTCAGTGCAACATAGTGATGTCACAGTGTATAATTTTGATGTCATATTACACTACAGTGATGTCACAAAGTATAATTGTGTTCATAGAGCATTATAGTGAAGTCACAGTCAATAAATATATTGTCATATTGCACTATAGTGATGTCACAGTGTATAATTATGTTCATAGAGCAGTATAGTGATGTCAGAGTCAATAACTGTGATTTCATAGTGCCATATTATGATGTCACAGTCAATAATTGTGATGTCATAGTGCAGTATATTGATGTCATGTTGTATAAATGTGATGTCATAGTGCACTATAGTGATGTCACAATGTATAATTTTGTTCATTGAGCACAATAGTGATGTCACTGTAATTGTGATGTCATACTGCAGTGTATTGATAACACAGTGTAATTGTGATGTCATATTGCACTATAATGATGTCACAGTGTATAATTTTGTACATAGAGCACTATAGTGATGTCACAGTCAATAATTGTGATGTCATAGTGCAGCAGTGTGATGACCCAGTCAATCATTGTGTTGTCATAGTGCACTATACTGATATCACAGTATATAATTGTGATGTCATATTGAACTATAGTAATGTCACAATGTATAATTACGTTCATTGAGCATAAAAATGTAGTCACAGTCAATAACTGTGATGTCATAGTGCAGTATATTGATAACACAGTGTATAATTGTGATGCCATAGTGCAAGATTTTCATGTCACAGTATACAATTGTGATGTCCTATTGCACTATAGTGATGTCACAGTGTATAATTGTGTTCAGAGAGCACTATAGCGATGTCAAATTCAATAATTGTGATGTCATAGTGCAGTATTGATGACACAGTGTATAATTGTGATGTCCTATTGCACTATAGTGATGTCACAGTGTATAATAGTGTACATAAAGCACTATATTGATGACACAATCAATAATTGTGATGTCATAGTGCACTATAGTGATGTCACAGTGTATAAATGTGAGGAGATATTGCACTATAGTGATGTCACAATATATAATTGTGTTCATAGAGCACTATAGTGATGTCACAGTCAATAAATGTGATGTCATCGTGCAGTATTGTGGTGTCACAGTGAATAATTCTAGATCACAGTCCATTATATTGATGTCACAGAGTATAATTGTGTTCATAGAGCACTATAGATATGTCACTCTCAATAATTGTGATGTCATAATATACGATATTGATGTCACATGGTATAATTTTGATGTCATATTGCACTACTGTGATATCACAAAGTATAATTGTGTTTATAAAGCACTATAGTGATGTCACTGTCAATAAATGTGATGTTATACTGCAGTATATTGATGTCAAAGTGTTTAATTGTGATGTTATATTACACTATAGTGATGTCAGAATGTATAATTATGTTCATTGAGCATAAAAATGATGTCACAGTCAATAACTGTGATGTCGTAGTGCAGTATATTGATAACACAGTGTATAATTGTGATGCCATAGTGCAAGATTTTGATGTCACAGTATACAATTGTGATGTCCTATTGCACTATAGTGATGTCACAGTGTATAATTGTGTTCAGAGAGCACTATAGGGATGACAAATTCAATAATTGTGATGTCATAGTGCAGTATTGTGGTGTCAAAGTGAATAATTGTAGGTTCCAGTTCATTATATTGATGTCACAGTGTATAATTTTGATGTCACAGTGCAAGCTAGTGATGTCACAGTGTATAATTGTGTTCATAGAGCAATATAGATATGTCACAGTCAATAATTGTGTTGCCATTATGCAGTATATTGATAACACAATGTATATTTGTGATGTCACAGTGAAAGATAGTGAAGTCACTGTGTATAATTGGGGTGTCATATTGCACTATAATGAAGTCACAATGTATAATTTTGTACATAGAGCACTATAGTGATGCCACAGTCAATAATTGTGATGTTGTAGTGCAGTATATTGATGACACAGTGTATAATTTTGATGTCATAGTGACACTATAGTGATGTCAGAGTATATAATTGTGAGGAGATATTGCACTATAGTGATGTCACAATGTATAATTGTGTTCATAGTGCACTATAGTGATGTCACAGTCAATAAATGTGATGTCATCGTGCAGTATTGTGGTGTCACAGTGAATATTTGTAGGTCACAGTCCATTATATTGATGTCACAGTGTATAATTGTGTTCATAGAACACTATAGCTATGTCACTCTCAGTAATTGTGATGTCATAGTACACGATATTGATGTCACATTGAATAATTGTGATGTCATATTGCACTACAGTGATATCAAAAAGTATAATTGTGTCCCATTCAATAAATGTGATGTAATACAGCAGTATATTGATGTCCCAGTGTATTATTGTGATGTCATACTGCATGATTTTGATGTCACAGTGTATAATGTGATGACATATTACACTATAGTGATGTCACAGTGTATAATTTTGTTCATAAAGCACTATATTGATGTCACAGTAAATGATTGTGATGTCATAGTGCCATATTTTGATGTCACAGTGTATACTTGTGATGTCATACTGCAGGATTTGATGTCACAGTGTATAATGTGATGACATATTGCACTACAGTGATGTCACAATGTTTAATTGTGTTCATAAAGCACTATAGTGATGTCAAAGTCAATAAATGTGATGTAATAGTGCAGTATATTGATGTCCCAGTGTATAATTGTGATGTCATACTGCAGGATTTTGATGTCACAGTGTATAATGTGATGACATATTACACTATAGTGATGTCACAGTGTATAATTTTGTTCATAAAGCACTATTTTGATGTCACAGTCAATGATTGTGATGTAATACTGCAGTATATTGATGTCACAGTGTATAATTGTGATGTCATACTGCAGGATTTGATGTCACAGTGTATAATGTGATGACATATTGCACTATAGTGATGTCACAATGTATAATTGTGTTCATAGAGCACTATAGTGATGTCACAGTCAATAACTGTGATGTCATAGTGCAGTATATTGATAACACAGTGTATACTTGTAGGTCACAGCTTCATTATTTGATGTCACAGTTTATAATTGTTTTCATAGACACTATAGCTTTGAAACAGTCTGTAATTTTGATGTCATACTGCAGTTTATTGATAACACAGTGTGTAATTGTAGTGTCATTTTGCACTATAATGGTGTCACAGTGTATAATTTTGTACATAGAGCACTATATTGATGTCACAGGCAATAATTGTGATGTCATAGTGCAGGGTATTGATGACAGAGTGTATACTTTTGATGTTATATCACAGTATATTGATAACACAGTATATAATTGTGGTGTCATATTGTACTATAATGATGTCACAGTGTATATTTCTGTTCATAAAGCACTATCTTGATGTCACAGTCAATAAATGTGATGTCATGGTGCAGTATATTGATGTCACAGTGAATAATTGTGAGGTGATATTGCACAATAGTGATGTCACAGTGTATAATTGTGTACAGAGAGCACTATATTGATGTCACAATCAATAAATGTGATGTCATAGTGCACTATAGTGATGTCACAGTGTATAATTGTGATTTGATATTGCACAATAGTGATGTTGCAATGTATAATTGTGTTCATAAAGCACTACAGTGATGTCACATCAATAAATGTGATGTCATAGTGCAGTATTGTGATGACCCAGTCAATAATTGTGATGTCATAGTGCAGTATAGTGATATCACAGTGTATAATTGTGATGTCATATTGAACTATAGTGATGTCACAATGTATAATTATGTTCATTGAGCATAGAAATGATGTCACAGTCAATAACTGTGATGTCATAGTGCAGTATATTGATTACACAGTGTATAATTGTGATGCCATAGTGCAGGATTTTGATGTCACAATGTATAATTTTGATGTCATATTGTAGTATATTGATAACACTGTGTATAATTGTGATGTCCTTTTGCACTATAGTGATGTCACAGTGTATAATTGTGTTCAGAGTGCATTATATTTTTTTCACAGTCAATAATGGTGACATCATAGTTCAGTTTGTGGAGTCACAGTGAATAATTGTAGGTCACAGTGCATTGTATATTATATATTATATTAAATGCAAGATAGTGATATCACAGTGTATAATTGTGGTGACATATTGCACTATAATGATGTCACAGTGTACAAATTTATACATAGAGCACTATAGGGATGTAACAGTCAATACTTGTGATGTCATACTGCAGGATATTGATGACACAGTGTATAAATTTGATGTCATATTGCAGTGTATTGATAACACAGTGTATTATTGTGGTGTCTTATTGCACTATAATGATGTCACAGTGTATAATTGTGTTCATAATGCACTATATTTATGTCACAGTCAATACTTTTGATGTCATAGGGCAGTATATTGATGTCACAGTGTATAATTGTGATGTCATAATGCATTATAATGCTGACACAGTGTATAATCGTGAGGTGATATTGCACTATAGTGATGTCACCAGTGAATAATTGTGTTCATAGAGCACTATAGTGATGTCACAGTCAATAAATGTGATGTCATAGTGCAGTATTGTGGTGTCACAGTGAATAATTTTAGGTCACAGTCCATTATATTGATGTCACACTGTATAATTATGTTCAAAGAGCAATATAGCTATGTCACAGTCAATAATTTTGTGGCATACTGCAGTATATTGATAACACAGTGTATAATTGTGGTGTCATATTGCACTATAATGATGTCACAGAGTATAATTTTGTACATAGAGCACTATAATGATATCACAGTCAGTAATTGTGATGTCATAGTGCAGGATTTTGATGTCACAGTGTATAATTTTGATGTCATAGTGTACTACAGTGATGTCACAGTGTATAATTGTGTTCAGAGAGCACTACAGTGATGTCACAGTCAATAATTGTGATGTCATAGTGCAGTATATTGATAACACAATGTATAATTGTGATGTCAAAGTGCAAGATAGTAATGTCGCAGTATATAATTGTGATGTCATATTGCACTATAATGATTTCACAGTGTATAATTTTGTTCATAGAGCACTATAGCTATGTCACAGTCAATAATTATGATGTCATGCTGCCGTATATTGATAACACAATGTATAATTGTGATGTCAAAGTACAAAATAGTGATGTCACAGTGTATAATTGTGGTGTCATGTTACACTATAATGATGTCACAGTGTGTATTTTTGTACATAGAGCACTATAGTGATGTCACAGTCAACAGATGTGATGTCATAGTACAGTATATTGATGTCCCAGTGTATAATTTTGATGTCATATTGCAGTATTTTTATAACACAGTGTATAATTGTAGGTCACAGTTCATTATTTGATGTCACAGTTTATAATTGTTTTCATAGACACTATAGCTTTGAAACAGTCTGTAATTTTGATGTCATACTGCAGTTTATTGATAACACAGTGTGTAATTGTAGTGTCATTTTGCACTATAATGATGTCACAGTGTATAATTTTGTACATAGAGCACTATATTGATGTCACAGTCAATAATTGTGATGTCATACTGCAGGATATTGATGTCACAGTGTATAATTGTGATGACATATTGCACTATAGTGATGTCACAATGTATAATTGTGTTCATAGAGCACTATAGTGATGTCACAGTCAATAACTGTGATGTCATAGTGCAGTATATTGATATCACAGTGTATAATTGTAGGTCACAGTTCATTATTTGATGTCACAGTTTATAATTGTTTTCATAGACACTATAGCTTTGATACACAGTCTGTAATTTTGATGTCATACTGCAGTTTATTGATAACACAGTGTGTAATTGTAGTGTCATTTTGCACTATAATGATGTCACAGTGTATAATTTTGTACATAGAGCACTATATTGATGTCACAGTCAATAATTGTGATGTCATACTGCAGGATATTGATGACACAGTGTATAATTTTGATGTCATATTGCAGTATATTGATATCACAGTGTATAATTGTGATGTCATATTGCACTATAATGATGTCACAGTGTATAATTGTGTTCATAAAGCACTATCTTGATGTCACAGTCATTAATTGTGATGTCATAGTGCAGTATATTGATGACACAGTGTATAACTGTGATGTCATAGTGCACTATAGTGATGTCACAGTGTATAATTGTGAGGTATATATTGCACTACTAGTGATGTCACAGTGTATAATTGTGTACATAGAGCATTATATTCATGTCACAATCAATAATTGTGATGTCATAGCACAGGATTGAGATGTCACAATCAATAATTTTGATGTCATAATGCAGTCTATTGATGTCACAATGTATAATTGTGATGATATCATATTGCACTATAGTGATGTCACAGTGTATAATTATGTTCAGAGAACGTTAAAGTAATGTCACAGTCAATAAATGTGATGTAATAGTGCAGTATTGTGGTTTCACTGTGATTAATTGTTGGTCAAGTCCGTTATATTGATGTCACAGTGTATAATTTTGTTTATAGAGCACTATAGCTATGTCACAGTCAATAATTGTGATGTCATAGTGCAGTATATTGATGACACAGTGTATAATTGTGATGTCATAGTGCACTATAGTGATGTCACAGTGTATAATTGTGATGTCATATTGCACTATAGTGATGTCACAATGTATAATTGTGTTCATAGAGCACTATATTGATGTCACAGTCAATAATTGTGATGTCATAGTGCAGTATATCTGATGTCACAGTCAATAATTGTGATGTCATAGTGCACTATATTGTGATGTCACAGTGCAATAAGTGTGATGTCATATGTGCAGTGTACTGAGTAATGTCACAGTCAATAAATGTGATGTAATAGTGCAGTATTGTAGTTTCACTGTGATTAATTGTCGGTCAAGTCCGTTATATTGATGTCACAGTGTATAATTTTGGTTATAGAGCACTATAGCTATGTCACAGTCAATAATTGTGATGTCATAGTGCAGTATATTGATAACACAGTGTATAATTGTGATGTCATATTGCACTATAGGGATGTCACAGTGTATAATTGTGTACATACAGCACTAGAGTGATGTCACAATCGATAATTGTGATGTCATAGAGCAGGATTATGATGTCACAGTCAGTAATTGTGATGTAGAGTGCAGTATATTTACATCACAGTGTATAATTTGATGTCACAGTGCATGCTATTGATATCACAGAGTATATTTGTGATGTCATATTGCACTATAGTGATGTCACAATGTTAATTGTGTTCATAGAGAAATATATTGATGTCACAGTCAATAATTGTAATGTCATAATGCAGTGGTTAACTCACAGTGTATAATTGTGTTCATAAGCACTATAGTGATATCTCAGTCAATAATTGTGTTCATAGAGCACTAAATGATGTCACAGTCATTAATTGTAATATCATAGTGCAGAATATTGATAACACAGTGTATAAATGTGATGACACAGTTCAAGATTGTGATGTCACAGTCAATAATTTTGATGACATAGTGCAGTATATTGATGTCACTATGTATAATTGTGATGTCATACTGCAGGATTTGATGTCACAGTGTATAATGTGATGACATATTGCACAATAGTGATGTCACAATGTATAATTTTGTACATAGAGCACTATAGTGATGTCACAGTCAATAACTGTGATGTCATAGTGCAGTATATTGATAACACAGTGTATAATTGTAGGTCACAGTTCATTATTTGATGTCACAGTTTATAATTGTTTTCATAGACACTATAGCTTTGAAACAGTCTGTAATTTTGATGTCATACTGCAGTTTATTGATAACACAGTGTGTAATTGTAGTGTCATTTTGCACTATAATGATGTCACAGTGTATAATTTTGTACATAGAGCACTATATTGATGTCACAGTCAATAATTGTGATGTCATACTGCAGGATATTGATGACACAGTGTATAATTTTGATGTCATATTGCAGTATATTGATAACACAGTGTATAATTGTGGTGTCATATTGCACTATAATGATGTCAGAGTGTATAATTGTGTTCATAAAGCGCTATCTTGATGTCACAGTCATTAATTGTGATGTCATAGTGCAGTATATTGATGACACAGTGTATAATTGTGATGTCATAGTGCACTATAGTGATGTCACAGTGTATAATAGTGAGGTGATATTGCACTACATTGATGTCACAGTATATAATTGTGTTCATAGAGCACAATAGTGATATCACAGTCAATAATTGTCATGTCATAGTACAGTATTCTGGTGTCACAGTCAATAAGTGTAGGTCACAGTCCATTAAATCGATGTCACACTGTAAAATTGTGATGAGATTAATGTCACAATGCATAATTTTGATGTCATGTTGCAGTATATTGATAAGTCAGTGTATGATTGTGGTGTCAATTTGCACTATATTGATGTCACAGTGAATAATTGTGTTAATAAAGCACAATATTGATGTCACAGTCAATAATTGTGATGCCATAGTGCAGTATTTGATGTCACAATGTATAACTGTGATGTCAATCGCACTATTGTGATATTACAGTATATAATTTTGAGGTGATAATGAACTATGGTGATGTCACAATGTATAATTGTGTTCATAGAGCGCTATAGCTATGTCACAGTCAATAATTGTGATTTCATAGTGCCATATTGTGATGTCACAGTCAATAAGTGTTGTGTCATTGTGCAGTATACTGATATCACAGGGTATAATTGTGATGTCGCAGTGTATAATTGTGATGTCTCATTGCACTCTAGTAATGTCACAGTGTATAATTGTGTACATAGATCATTATATTCATGTCACAATCAATAATTGTGATGTCATAGCGCAGGATTGAGATGTCACAATCAATAATTTTGATGTCATAATGCAGTCTATTGATGTCACAATGTATAATTGTAATGATGTCATATCGCACTATAGTGATGTCACAGTGTATAATTGTGTTCAGAGAACGTTAAAGTAATGTCACAGTCAATAAATGTGATGTAATAGTGCAGTATTGTGGTTTCACTGTGATTAATTGTCGGTCAAGTCCGTTATATTGATGTCACAGTGTATAATTTTGGTTATAGAGCACTATAGCTATGTCACAGTCAATAATTGTGATGTCATAGTGCAGTATATTGATAACAGAGTGTATAATTGTGATGTCATATTGCACTATAGGGATGTCACAGTGTATAATTGTGTACATACAGCACTATAGTGATGTCACAATCAATAATTGTGATGTCATAGAGCAGGATTATGATGTCACAGTCAATAATTGTGATGTAGAGTGCAGTATATTTACATCACAGTGTATAATTTGATGTCACAGTGCATGCTATTGATATCACAGAGTATATTTGTGATGTCATATTGCACTATAGTGATGTCACAATGTTAATTGTGTTCATAGAGAAATATATTGATGTCACAGTCAATAATTGTAATGTCATAATGCAGTGGTTAACTCACAGTGTATAATTGTGTTCATAAGCACTATAGTGATATCTCAGTCAATAATTGTGTTCATAGAGCACTAAATGATGTCACAGTCATTAATTGTAATATCATAGTGCAGAATATTGATAACACAGTGTATAAATGTGATGACACAGTTCAAGATTGTGATGTCACAGTCAATAATTTTGATGACATAGTGCAGTATATTGATGTCACAATGTATAATTGTGATGTCATACTGCAGGATTTGATGTCACAGTGTATAATGTGATGACATATTGCACTATAGTGATGTCACAATGTATAATTGTGTTCATAGAGCACTATAGTGATGTCACAGTCAATAACTGTGATGTCATAGTGCAGTATATTGATAACACAGTGTATAATTGTAGGTCACAGTTCATTATTTGATGTCACAGTTTATAATTGTTTTCATAGACACTATAGCTTTGAAACAGTCTGTAATTTTGATGTCATACTGCAGTTTATTGATAACACAGTGTGTAATTGTAGTGTCATTTTGCACTATAATGGTGTCACAGTGTTTAATTTTGTACATAGAGCACTATATTGATGTCACAGTCAATAATTGTGATGTCATAGTACAGTATTCTGGTGTCACAGTCAATAATTGTAGGTCACAGTCCATTAAATCGATGTCACACTGTAAAACTCTGATGAGATTAATGTCACAACGCATAATTTTGATGTCATGTTGCAGTATATTGATAACTCAGTGTATGATTGTGGTGTCAATTTGCACTATATTGATGTCACAGTGAATAATTGTGTTAATAAAGCACTATATTGATGTCACAGTCAATAATTGTGATGCCATAGTGCAGTATTTGATGTCACAATGTATAACTGTGATGTCAATCGCACTATTGTGATGTTACAGTGTATAATTGTGAGGTGATAATGAACTATGGTGATGTCACAATGTATAATTGTGTTCATAGAGCGCTATAGCTATGTCACAGTCAATAATTGTGATGTCATAGTGCCATATTGTGATGTCACAGTCAATAAGTGTGATGTCATTATGCAGTGTACTGATAACACAGGGTATAATTGTGATGTCGCAGTGTATAATTGTGATGTCTTATTGCACTCTAGTGATGTGACAGTGTAGAATTGTGTACATAGAGCTTTATATTGATGTCACAATCAATAATTGTGATGTCATAGTGCAGGATTGAGATGTCACAATCAATAATTTTGATGTCATAATGCAGTCTATTGATGTCACAACGTATAATTGTAATGATGTCATATCGCACTATAGTGATGTCAAATTGTATAATTGTGTTCAGAGAACGTTAAAGTAATGTCACAGTCAATAAATGTGATGTCATAGTGCAGTATTGTGGTTTCACTGTGATTAATTGTCGGTCAAGTCCGTTATATTGATGTCACAGTGTATAATTTTGTTTATAGAGCACTATAGCTATGTCACAGTCAATAATTGTGATGTCATAGTGCAGTATATTGATAACACAGTGTATAATTGTGATGTCATATTGCACTATAGGGATGTCACAGTGTATAATTGTGTACATACAGCACTATAGTGATGTCACAATCAATAATTGTGATGTCATAGAGCAGGATTATGATGTCACAGTCAATAATTGTGATGTAGAGTGCAGTATATTTACATCACAGTGTATAATTTGATGTCACAGTGCATGCTATTGATATCACAGAGTGTAATTGTGATGTCATATTGCACTATAGTGATGTCACAATGTTAATTGTGTTCATAGAGAAATATATTGATGTCACAGTCAATAATTGTAATGTCATAATGCAGTGGTTAACTCACAGTGTATAATTGTGTTCATAATCACTGTAGTGATATCTCATTCAATAGTTGTGTTCATAGAGCACTAAATGATGTCACAGTCATTAATTGTAATATCATAGTGCAGAATATTGATAACACAGTGTATAAATGTGATGACACAGTTCAAGATTGTGATGTCACAGTCAATAATTTTGATGACATAGTGCAGTATATTGATGTCACAATGTATAATTGTGATGTCATACTGCAGGATTTGATATCACAGTGTATAATGTGATGACATATTGCACTATAGTGATGTCACAATGTATAAATGTGTTCAATGAGCACTATAGTGATGTCACAGTCAATAACTGTGATGTCATAGTGCAGTATATTGATAACACAGTGTATAATTGTAGGTCACAGTTCATTATTTGATGTCACAATTTATAAATGTTTTCATAGACACTATAGCTTTGAAACAGTCTGTAATTATGATGTCATACTGCAGTTTATTGATAACACAGTGTGTAATTGTAGTGTCATTTTGCACTATAAAGAAGTCACAGTGTATAATTTTGTACATAGAGCACTATATTGATGTCACAGTCAATAATTGTTATGTCATAGTGCAGGGTGTTGATGGCACAGTGTATACTTTTGATATTATATCGCAGTATACTGATAACACAGTATATGATTGTCATGTCATATTGCACTATAATGATGTCACAGTGTATATTTGTGTTCATAAAGTACTATATTGATGTCACAGTCAATAAATGTGATGTCATGGTGCAGTATATTGATGTCACAGTGTATAATTGTGATGTCATAGTGCACTATAGTGATGTCACTGTGTATAATTGTGAGGTGATATTGCACAATAGTGATGGCACAATGTATAATTGTGTTCATAAGCACTATAGTGATGTCACAGTCAATAACTGAGATGACATACCACAGAATTGTGATATCACAGTCAATAATTGTGATGTCATAGTACAGTATATTGATAACACAGTGTTTAATTGTGATGTCATAGTGAAGTATTTTGATGTCACATTGTATAATTGTGATGTCATATTGCACTAAAGTGATGTCACACTCAATAACTGCGATTTTATAGTGCAGTATATTGATAACACAGTGTATAATTGTGATGTCACAGTGCAAGTTAATGATGTCACAGTGTATAATTGTGATGTCATATTGCACTATAGTGATGTGACAGTGTATAATTGTGGACATAGAGTACTAAAGAGATGTCACAGTCCATAATTGTGATGTCATAATGCAGTATATTGATAACACAGTGTATAATTGTGATGTCATAGTGCAGGTTATTGATGTCACAGTGTATAATTGTGGTGTCATATTGTACTATAGTGATATCACAAAGTATAATTGTGTTCATAGAGAACTATATTGATGTCACAGTGTATAATTGGGATGTCATATTGCACAATATTGAACTCACAGTGTATAATTGTGTTCATAAGCTCTATAGTGATGTCACAGTCAATAATTGTAATGTCATAGTGCAGTATATTGATAACACAGTGTATAATTGTGATGTCATAGTGCAGGATTTTGATGTCACAAAGTATAACTGTGTTCATGGAGAAATACATTGATGTCACAGTCAGTAATTGAGATGTCATAATGCAGTATATTGATGTCACGGTGTATAATTGTGATGACATAGTGCACTATAGTGATGTCAAATTGTATAATTTGTGATGTCATATTGCACTATAGTGATGTCAAAATGTATAATAGTGTTCATGGAGCATGATAGTGATGTCACAGTCAATAATTGTGATGTCATAGTGCAGTATTTTGGTGTCACAGTGAATAATTGTAGGTCACAGTCCACTATATACATGTCACAGTGTATAAGTTTGATGTCACAGTGCAAGCTAGTGATGTCACAGTGTATAAATATGAGGTAATATTGCAACTATAGTGATGTCACAATGTATTATTGTGTTCATAGAGCACTATCGTGATGTCACAGTGAATAATTGTGATGTCATAGAGCAGGATTGTGATGTCACTTTCAATAATTGTGATGTCATAGAACAGTGTTGTCGTGTCACAGTCAATAATTGTAGGTCACATTCCATTATATAGATGTCACAATGTATAATTGTCATGTCACAGTGCAAGCTAATGATGTCACAGTGTATAATTGTTATGACATATAGTACTATAGTGATGTCACAGAGGATAATTGTGTTCAGAGAGCACTATAGTGATGTCACAATCAATAATTGTGATGTCATAGAGCAGGATTATGATGTCACAGTCAATAATTGTGATGTAGAGTGCAGTATATTTACATCACAGTGTATAATTTGATGTCACAGTGCATGCTATTGATATCACAGAGTATATTTTTGATGTCATATTGCACTATAGTGATGTCACAGTGTTAATTGTGTTCATAGAGAAATATATTGATGTCACAGTCAATAATTGTAATGTCATAATGCAGTGGTTAACGTCACAGTGTATAATTGTGTTCATAAGCACTATAGTGATATCTCAGTCAATAATTGTGTTCATAGAGCACTAAATGATGTCACAGTCATTAATTGTAATATCATAGTGCAGAATATTGATAACACAGTGTATAAATGTGATGACACAGTTCAAGATTGTGATGTCACAGTCAATAATTTTGATGACATAGTGCAGTATATTGATGTCACAATGTATAATTGTGATGTCATACTGCAGGATATTGATGTCACAGTGTATAATTGTGATGACATATTGCACTATAGTGATGTCACAATGTATAATTCTGTTCATAGAGCACTATAGTGATGTCACAGTCAATAACTGTGATGTCATAGTGCAGTATATAGATAACACAGTGTATAATTGTAGGTCACAGTTCATTATTTGATGTCACAGTTTATAATTGTTTTCATAGACACTATAGCTTTGAAACAGTCTTTAATTTTGATGTCATACTGCAGTTTATTGATAACACAGTGTGTAATTGTAGTGTCATTTTGCACTATAATGATGTCACAGTGTATAATTTTGTACATAGAGCACTATATTGATGTCACAGTCAATAATTGTGATGTCATAGTACAGTATTCTGGTGTCACAGTCAATAATTGTAGGTCACAGTCCATTAAATCGATGTCACACTGTAAAATTGTGATGAGATTAATGTCACAATGTATAATTTTGATGTCATGTTGCAGTATATAGATAACTCAGTGTATGATTGTGGTGTCAATTTGCACTATAATGATGTCACAGTGAATAATTGTGTTAATAAAGCACTATATTGATGTCACAGTCAATAATTGTGATGCCATAGTGCAGTATTTGATGTCACAATGTATAACTGTGATGTCAATCGCACTATTGTGATGTTACAGTATATAATTTTGAGGTGATAATGAACTATGGTGATGTCACAATGTATAATTGTGTTCATAGAGCGCTATAGCTATGTCACAGTCAGTAATTGTGATTTCATAGTACCATATTGTGATGTCACAGTCAATAAGTGTGATGTCATTGTGCAGTGTACTGATAACACAGGGTATAATTGTGATGTCGCAGTGTATAATTGTCATGTCTTATTGCACTCTAGTGATGTGACAGTGTATAATTGTGTACATAGAGCATTATATTGATGTCACAATCAATAATTGTGATGTCATAGCGCAGGATTGAGATGTCACAATCAATAATTTTGATGTCATAATGCAGTCTATTGATGTCACAATGTATAATTGTAATGATGTCATATCGCACTATAGTGATGTCACAGTGTATAATTGTGTTCAGAGAACGTTAAAGTAATGTCACAGTCAATAAATGTGATGTCATAGTGCAGTATTGTGGTTTCACTGTGATTAATTGTTGGTCAAGTCTGTTTTATTGATGTCACAGTGTATAATTTTGTTTATAGAGCACTATAGCTATGTCACAGTCAATAATTGTGATGTCATAGTGCAGTATATTGATAACACAGTGTATAATTGTGATGTCATATTGCACTATAGGGATGTCACAGTGTATAATTGTGTACATACAGCACTATAGTGATGTCACAATCAATAATTGTGATGTCATAGAGCAGGATTATGATGTCACAGTCAATAATTGTGATGTAGAGTGCAGTATATTTACATCACAGTGTATAATTTGATGTCACAGTGCATGCTATTGATATCACAGAGTATATTTGTGATGTCATATTGCACTATAGTGATGTCACAATGTTAATTGTGTTCATAGAGAAATATATTGATGTCACAGTCAATAATTGTAATGTCATAATGCAGTGGTTAACTCACAGTGTATAATTGTGTTCATAAGCACTATAGTGATATCTCAGTCAATAATTGTGTTCATAGAGCACTAAATGATGTCACAGTCATTAATTGTAATATCATAGTGCAGAATATTGATAACACAGTGTATAAATGTGATGACACAGTTCAAGATTGTGATGTCACAGTCAATAATTTTGATGACATAGTGCAGTATATTGATGTCACAATGTATAATTGTGATGTCATACTGCAGGATTTGATGTCACAGTGTATAATGTGATGACATATTGCACTATAGTGATGTCACAATGTATAATTGTGTTCATAGAGCACTATAGTGATGTCACAGTCAATAACTGTGATGTCATAGTGCAGTATATTGATAACACAGTGTATAATTGTAGGTCACAGTTCATTATTTGATGTCACAGTTTATAATTGTTTTCATAGACACTATAGCTTTGAAACAGTCTGTAATTTTGATGTCATACTGCAGTTTATTGATAACACAGTGTGTAATTGTAGTGTCATTTTGCACTATAATGATGTCACAGTGTATAATTTTGTACATAGAGCACTATATTGATGTCACAGTCAATAATTGTGATGTCATACTGCAGGATATTGATGACACAGTGTATAATTTTGATGTCATATTGCAGTATATTGATAACACAGTATATAATTGTGATGTCATATTGCACTATAATGATGTCACAGTGTATAATTGTGTTCATAAAGCACTATATTGATGTCACAGTCAATAATTGTGATGTCATAGTGCAGTATATTGATGTCACAGTGTATAATTGTGATGTCATAGTGCACTATAGTGATGTCACAGTGTATAATTGTGAGGTCATATTGCACTATAGTGATGTCACAGTGTATAATTGTGTTCATAGAGCACTATAGTGATGTCACAGTCAATAATTGTGATGTCATAGTACAGTATTGTGATATCACAGTCAATAATTGTGATGTCACAGTGCAGTATAATTGATGTCACAGTGTATAATTGTGATGTCAATATTGCACTATAGTGATGTCGACAGTGTATAATTGTGTGACATAGAGTACTAAAGAGATGTCACAGTCCATAATTGTGATGTCATAATGCAGTATATTGATAACACAGTGTATAATTGTGATGTCATAGTGCAGGTTATTGATGTCACAGTGTATAATTGTGGTGTCATATTGTACTATAGTGATGTCACAAAGTATAATTGTGTTCATAGAGAACTATATTGATGTCACAGTGTATAATTGGGATGTCATATTGCACAATATTGAACTCACAGTGTATAATTGTGTTCATAAGCTCTATAGTGATGTCACAGTCAATAATTGTAATGTCATAGTGCAGTATATTGATAACACAGTGTATAATTGTGATGTCATAGTGCAGGATTTTGATGTCACAAAGTATAACTGTGTTCATGGAGAAATACATTGATGTCACAGTCAGTAATTGAGATGTCATAATGCAGTATATTGATGTCACGGTGTATAATTGTGATGACATAGTGCACTATAGTGATGTCAAATTGTATAATTTGTGATGTCATATTGCACTATAGTGATGTCAAAATGTATAATAGTGTTCATGGAGCATGATAGTGATGTCACAGTCAATAATTGTGATGTCATAGTGCAGTATTTTGGTGTCACAGTGAATAATTGTAGGTCACAGTCCACTATATACATGTCACAGTGTATAAGTTTGATGTCACAGTGCAAGCTAGTGATGTCACAGTGTATAAATATGAGGTAATATTGCAACTATAGTGATGTCACAATGTATTATTGTGTTCATAGAGCACTATCGTGATGTCACAGTGAATAATTGTGATGTCATAGAGCAGGATTGTGATGCCAATTTCAATAATTGTGATGTCATAGAGCAGTATTGTGGTGTCACAGTGAGTAATTGTAGGCCACAGTCCATTATATTCATGTCACAGTGTATAATTTTGATGTCACAGTGCAAGCTAGTGATGTCACAGTTTATAACTGTGTTCATAGAGCACTATAGCTATGTCACAGTAAATAATTGTGATGTCATAGTGCAGTATATTGATAACAAAATGTATAATTGTGATGTCAAAGTGAATGTTAGTGATGTTACAGTGTATAATTGTGATGTCATATTGCACTATAAAGATGTCACAGTGTATAATTTTGTACATAGAGCACTATAGTGATGTCACAGTCAACCATTTTGATGTCATAGTGCAGGATATTGATGCCACAGTGTTTAATTGTGATGTCATATTGCACTATAGTGATGTCACAGTCAATAATTGTGATGTCATAGAACAGTATTGTTGTGTCACAGTCAATAATTGTAGGTTACAGTCCATTATATTGATGTCAAAATATATAATTGTGATGTCACAGTGCATGCTAATGATGTCACAGTGTAAAATTATGATGACATATCGCACTATAGTGATGTCACAGAGGATAATTGTGTTCAGAGATCACTGTTGTGATGTCACAGTCAATAAATGTGATATCATAGTGCAGTATTGTGGTGTCACAGTGAATAATTGTAGGTCACAATCCATTATATTGAAGTTACAGTGAATAATTGTGATGTCATATCGCACTATAGCAATGTCACAGTCAATAATTGTGATGTCATACTGTAGTATAATAATAACACTGTGTGTAATTGTGGTGTCATATTGCACTATAATGATGTCACATTGAATAATTTTGTACATAGAGCACTATAGTGATGTCGCAGTCAATAATTATGATGTCATCGTGCAGATTGTGATGTCACAGTCAATAATTGTGATGTCATACTGCAGTATATTGATGTCACGGTGTATAATTGTGATGTCTTAGTGCACAAATATGATGTCATACTTTATAATCGTGATGTATTATTGCACTATAGTGATGTCAAAATGTGTAATTGTGTTCATAGAGCAGAATAATGATGTCACAGTCAATAACTGTTATATCAGTGCACTATAATGATGTCACATTGAATAATTTTGTACATATAGCACTATAGTGAAGTTACAGTCAATAATTGTGATGTCATAGTGCAGGATATTGATGTTACACTGTTTAATTTTGATGTCATAGTGCACTATAGTGATGTAACAGTGTATAATTGTGTTCATAGGGCACTATAGTGATGTCACAGTAAATAAATGTGATGTAATCGTGCAGGTTATTGATAACTGTGTATAATTGTGATATCATAGTGCAGGATTGTGATGTCACAGTGTATAATTTTGATGTCATATTATACTACATTAGTGTCACAAAGTATAATTGTATTCATAGAGAATTATATTGATGTCACAGTCAATACTTGTGATGTCATAGTGATGTTACTGTGTATAATTGTGTTCATAGAGCACAATAGTGATGTCATAGTCAATAATTGTGATGTCATAGAACAGTATTGTCATATCAGAGTCAATAATTGTAGGTCACCGTCCATTTTATTGATGTCACAGTGTATAATTCTGAAGTCATATCTCACTATAGTGATGTCACAGTGTATAATTGTGGTCTGAGATCACTATAGTGATGTCACAGCCAATAAATGTGATGTCATAGTGCAGTATTGTGGTGTCACAGTCCATTATATTGATGTCACAGTGTATAATTGTGTTCATAGAGCACTATAGCTATGTCACAGTCAATAATTGTCATGTCATAGTACAGTATATTGATATCACAGTGTATAATTGTGATGTCACAGTGCACTATAGTGATGTCACAGTGTATAATTGGGAGGTGACATTGCACTATAGTGATGTCACAATGTGTAATTGTGTTGATCGTGATGTCACAATCAATAATATTGATGTCATAGAACAGTATTGTCATGTCACACTCAATAATTGTAGGTCACAGTCCATTATATTGATGTCACAGTGTATAACTGTGATGCCACAGTGCAAGCTAATGATATCACAGTATATAATTGTGATGTCATATTGCACTATATTGATGTCACAGAGTATAATTGTGTTCAAAGAGCACTATAGTGATATCTCAGTCAATAATTGTGATGTCATAGCGCAGGATTGTGATTTCACAGTCAATAATTGTGGTGTCATTGAGTGTGACGCGATACGTTCTATGACATCAATATTATGATTGTGACATCACCATAGTGCTCTATCAACACACCACATTGCATATCACTATAGCAATGTCACCTCCCAATTATACACTGTGACATCACTATAGTGCACTGTGACATCACAATTATACACTGTGATAACAATATACTGTACTATGACATGCATAATTATTGGCTGTGACACAGCTATAGTGCTCTCTATGATCACAATTATACTAATCAGACATCAATATAATGGACTGTGACACCACAATACTGCACTATGACATCACATTTATTGGCTGTGACATCAACTATATTGATCTCTGAACAATTATACACTCGTGACATCACTCATAGTGAGATATGACTTCAGAATTATACACTGTGACATCAATAAAATGGACTGTGACCTACAATTATTTACTCTGACACCTAACACAATACTGTTCTATGACATCACAATTATTGACTATGATACCAAATTATTGTGCTCTTTATGAACACAATTATACACAGACATCACTATAGTGTGATATGAAATCACAATTATACACAGTGACATCACTGTACTGCACTATGACATCGCAAGTATTGACTGTGACATCAATATAATTCTCTATGAATACAAATTGTGCTTTAGACACTAATGTAGTGCAATATGACATCAAAATTATACACTCGTGACATCACAATCCGGCACTCAAGTGATATCACAATTATACACAGTTATCAATAACCTGCACGATTACATCACATTTATTTACTGTGACATCACCATGGTGCCCTATGAACACAATTATACGCTGTTACATCACTATAGGGGCACTATGACATCAAAATTAAACGCTGCAACATCAATATCCTGCACTATGACATCACACAATTATTGATTATCTCAACTTCACTATAGTGCTATATGTACAGTAAATTATTCAATGTGACATCATTATAGTGCAATATGACACCACAAAGTATACAATCGTGTTATCATTATACTGTACTGATATAACAGTTATTGACTGTGACATCATTATTCTGCTCATGAACACAATTACACATTTTGACATCACTATAGTGCAATAAATCCGCTTCAAGTTTATTATAAAGTATGACATCATATTTGTGCACTAAGACATCAGCAATTATACACCGCGGACATCAATATACTGCAGCATGACATCACAATTATTGACTGTGACATCACAATCTGCACGATGATACCATAATTATTGACCGCGACATCACTCATAGTGCTTCTATGTACAAAATTGCTCCTAATGTATATCATTATAGGTAATATGACAACACAATTACACACAGTGTTATTAATATACTCAAGCAGTATGACATCACAATTATTGACTGTGACATTGCTATAGTGCGATATGACATCACAATTGTGCACTGTAATCTCAATATAATGGATTGTGACCTACAATTATTTACTGTGACACAATACTGCACTATGATATCACATTTATTGACTGTGACATCACTACAGTGATCTCTGAACACAATTATCCTCTGTGACATCACTATAGTGCTTATTATGTCATCATAATTTTACACTGTGACATCATTAGCATGCACTGTGACATCACAATTATATTTGACATCAATATAATGGACTGTAACCTACAATTATTGACTGTGA
>NW_024433282.1:0-2506 GCF_017639785.1 Mesocricetus auratus | reverse complement strand
CATTGATCCTACCTATCCAAGAGCATGGGAGATTGTCCCGCGCTACCGTCTCGCCAGCAAGAACGACGCAGAACACTCGGATCCTTCTGCAGTAAAGCTTTAATGCATCTTGAGAGATAGATGATCAGCTTCTTAGAGGGAGACCCCAAGCTAAGAAACCCAGCCCCTTATATAAGCCTAGGAGCTCCGAGTGAGATGTGTAGAGCCGGGATTGGTGGTTTGCACATCACCCCAGATGACGTCACGGGAGAGGCACAGTTTAAACGGTTAACTCCAACTGACAGCGACAGTTAACTCCAACTGACAGCGACAGTTAACTCCAACTGACAGCGACAGTTAACTCCAACTGACAGCGACAGTTAACTCCAACTGACAGCGACAGTTAACTCCAACTGACAGCGACAGTTAACTCCAACTGACAGTGGATGTCAGCGCCATCTTCTAACGGCAATAGCGATAGCGAGGGCGGCTCCTCACATCTCCCCCTATTCATTTATTTTTGAAGCAATAGGACACCCACAACTTTGGAGTGGAGATAGAGGTCAAATCCCCATGTGCAAATTCGGAACATGTACAAAGCTCCTCTCCAGGGTCTTATCCCCAGAGGAAGTCCTGACCAGTCCGATGTCTTTTTTCTGGGGGAAGGAGATCATGACATAGAACCTTCATGCAAGATGACTTATCTCCCAGGAGAAAGTCGTTATACCGCAGACCTCTCCTGTGCAGTGCTTAGCCTTGCAACTCCTTGGGCTGCTGAAGCCTACCCACTCTATCCCGTGCAATGAGACTAGCCTCGTGGGGTGCAAGAGCTGGGAGGCCAGCGACCTATTGCTTTAACATGGTTAACCAAATGTCAGGGGATGCTCCGTGTTCTAAGGCAGCAAGTGCTTGTGCCACCACCACTTTCTCCTTTTGTTTGGGCTCTGAGCGTACACACCATCCAAAGCATCAACACTATTCCACAGCAGAGAACTAGGCTAAATGATCCTACCCCCACCCATTCCTTAAAATAAGAAAATGCAGATGAAATCCAGGGGGAGAGGTCTTCCATCAGAGAAAGATCCAGATGCGTCGAATTCACTTGCAGGATCGCCATTCTCAACTCACGGAGTGTCTGCTCAAACTCAAAAGTCCAATTCTGTAATAAATGTTGAGACAGAGCTTTTGACAGGTTAGCTGCTCTTGTAAAATTCTCATATTGTACTAAGTGACACAAAGGCCAGGCAACTTTGTTCACATCCCAATTTGGCCATCTGCCACAATATATCCAATTGTTCCTGAACCAAATTAATCTGTTGGTTTACCAACATCAGGCCTCCTTGTATCTGAGAATTGGCAGTGGCCTGTTTATCTAGGACCATGGTCACAGTGGCCTATAGTTCATTAATGGTTTGAGTTGTCTGCACAGTGGCAGAAAGTGCAAGGGCCGAGGCGGTAACCGAAGCAGTAACCGCGGCGGTGGCTATCAGGCCCACAATAATAGCAGAGATCCCAAAAATCTCGCTTTTCCCTAAACAAACTCAAATTACTTGGCGCCTCAACAGGAGCTGGAATAAATCGAGGCATGCGCATTACCAAAGCAAAAGGGTGCTTAATAGCATCCCAGCATAATGCATAAAAACAATTCTAAGCAGAACAATTTATTTCTTTCTGATTCTTACCTAAGGTATCATTACTCACAACCCAAATAAAGGGCAGCTGAATAATTAGTTCTCTTAAAAGGGGTATACTTAACATTGGAGGAGGACCAATCAGATGATCCAGAGCTCTGTCCCTCACTCAGACTGTTGCCTAATGCCCCTTTCCAATCAAAAGTAATCTGTCCCTTCTCACTATCATAGGAGAAAGATCAGTACAGCTTCCATTAATTCAAAAGGATTAGCATTAGATCTTTCTGGATCCATATGAATAAAATTATCCTTTAATGAAGAAATCACAGTAAAGCACAAGCTTCCTACTAATGACAAGGTTCTCTCATCCTGAAAACTCTGTATCTGAGGATCTAAAGGCAAAAAGGCAAGCCCCAACTCTCTATTATTTGTGAAAAATCTAGGGAACACCTGGGCATTCTGCATCACTGGCATCGGTAGGGGGAAGGTAGACATGATGGCCCACCGTAACTCTCCCATCATACTAGGAACCATCATCCCGAGTAGGAGAGTCTTCATCACCCACTTGGCCTCCATCCTTCTTATTCTGGAGTTGTGAAGGAGCTCTTCGAGTGAGTCTTTCAGGGATCCACAGGGGGTTTTCTTCCTCCTGTGGAAAAACACACACAGCTCCCCTGGATCTTATAAGAATAGGATCCGGGCCTTTCCAGAGATCAGTCAAGACATCTTTCCATTTTACCATTTCTTTTGGCCTATCAGGCTCTAAACTGTGGCGATCAGCCGCAGTGTGGCCTTGGGCATCACAGTTCAAGAAATTAAGGGTAAAAAGTGCCATGGATACAGCAACTCTTGGTACCGAGGGTAGAACATCCTCAATACTCCCCTTTTGTTTAATC
>NW_024433281.1:0-10357 GCF_017639785.1 Mesocricetus auratus | reverse complement strand
CCTGGCAGGGTAATCCTTCTTCCTTGTCATTTGGCCACGAGAGGCAGAGCCTCTTTTGTACTGGGCAACAAGGGGAAGTCTGTGAGACATGTTACTGGCTGTGCTGTTTGTAGTCCTTCATTCTCACATGCCCCATGACCTGCAGTCACTGGGTCCTCTTCCCAACGTGAAAACATGTTCTGTTCTATGACCACCTGCCTCCTGTTGTTAATGTGGACTGGAAAGTCACCATGTGTTTTTGTCAGAGATTTTAAGAGGTGAAGACACTGTGTTCCAATCTCTGCCCTATTCCATGAAACAACTTGTCTGTTGAACACATTGTGAGTTTTGTACCACATTGTCTAAGCCATGCTACTGACTATGTGACCAGTAAAATTTCCATTACAGTTAAGATTGCCTGTTACCTTGCTGTATTTCTCCCTTTTGAAACAGCAATGCTTGTTTTTGTGCTTTTCAACAGTGGATCTCTTGTAGTAGGTGCTGTGTTTTCTCCTGTCACATCGTCCCCTGATTCTTCACCTACCCGGAAGTCTTCCTTACCTGCCTCCTGGAGCCAACATCACTATGTGCCACTCTTCAGAATACACAATGTCAACGTTTTAAAGGGAGATGGCAGAGTAGGAGGAGGGTTATAGAACCATGTGGCCTAAGGTCCTCCTCCCTGAGCATGAAAATGTATGTTATATATGTGTGTGTATGCATGTATGTATGTATGTATGTATGTATAATGACCTCACTGAGTATGGAACCGTGTAACAAAGAGGACCCTAAGAAAGACATACAAGGATCTGCCTAGTAACAGGAAATAGGAAATAGACAAGCTCACCTGAGAAATTCAGGAGCATGAGAGGGATGGCCATGTTAGGGGAGAGGGGAAGAAGGAAGGGTAATGTGGAGGTGAATATGAAGAAACCGGATGGTTGAATTGGGGAAGGACAGAGGGGGTAGCAAAGAAAGAATTATCTTGATAGAGGAGCTATTATGGGATTAGTGGGAAAACTGGCACTCACACAATTCTCAGGAATAAACAAGGATGACCCCAGATAAAATTCTAAGTAACAGTGGAGTGCTTGAACTGGCCTTCCCCCATAGTCATACCGAGGAATACCATGATTGTCATGACAGAAACTTTATCTAGTAGGTGATGGAAGCAGATGCAGAGATCCATAACTAACCACTGGGTTGAAATCATGGAGTCCAGTAGAAGAGAGGGAGGATAATAATAAGAGCAAAGATATTCAAGACCAGGATGGGGATATCCACAGAAACACCTGACCCAAGCTAGTGGGAGCTCACCGACTCTGGACAAACAGTTGGGGAACCTGTATAGGACCATTAGGGCACCTGAATTCAGGGACAGTGGATGGGATGGGAAGTGTGTGTGAACATTGGAAGAGGGAGTAGGATCTAGCAATATTGTACCAACTGGCTTTTTAGATCCTGTTTCCTATGGAGAGATACCTTCTTCAGCCTAGAGTGTGGGGAGCACCTTGGTGCTGCCTCAATGTGGTAATGGGATGGCCTTTGTTGGCTCATCATTGGGGACCTTACTCTCTCTGAAAGCGAAAGGGGGCATGAAGGGAAACTCGGGGGAGCAGGAAGAAGGAGAGAATAGGAACTGGGATTAGAATGTAAAACATAAAGATAAAATGAAATACATACATAATCATACACACACACACATTGACCTCACTGTCTGTGGAATCTGAAAATGGTCATGTCATTTTCTTTTTTATTTTTAAATTTAAATTAGAAACAAGGTTACTTCACATGTCAATCCCAGCTCACTCTCCCTCGCCTCCCCCAAACCCCCCAGCCCTCTCCCCAATCCCCACTCCGTTCCCCAGGGAGATTGGGGCCCTCCATGGAGAATATCTAGAGTCTATCATTTCATTTGGGGCAGGGCTAAGGCCCTCCCCCAAGAGTCCAGACTGAGGGAGCATCCCTCATTGTGGGATGCATACCACATTTTCTTTATCCATTCTTCAGTTGAGGGTCATCTTGGTTGTTTCCAATTTCTGGCTATTATCAATAAACTATGAATATAATTGAGCATCTGTCTTCATGAGAGCATCCTTTGATTATATGCCCAAGAGTGGTATAACTGGCCTGTGAGGTAAATCAATTCCTGGTTTTCTGAGGAATCACCCTGCTGATTTCCATAGCAGCTATACACGTTTACCCTTCACAACCTCACCAACATGAGCTGTCACTTGTGTTTTTTATCTTAGTCATTCTTTTTTTAATGGGATACATACATTTTATAAATGTTATGACAAAATAAAATATATTTAAATGATTTATCTTATGGCTACTTTTACCAAGATTATCAAGAGAAGTTAAACAACTTTCAAAATTAGTATCCAAACAGGACACACATACAGAGGTATAAATCTTTGTTCTTTTCAGAGCTGAGCACAGTGAGGTTAAATGAGATGCTTGTTTATATCTAGAAGTCACATGTTAACATCTGAAACCAAGGCTTAATTGAGTTCTGCCCCATGGCATGTAAACTGCCAGCATGACAATAAGGGGCACTCTGCCATATCTAGGCCTAATACTGTTTGACAGTTTTGGTATTTTCATATATTAAATCTTTTTACTAGGTCATAATTTTGGTTTTATGTACAAGTACACAGGTATCATATCATTTTTATGCTTAGCTTAAAAGGATTTAAAAACCAAAAACTTTGTATTTTGTAAAAGTGGTAAAGTTTCATGCTTTCTTATGACATCAGTAACTGACCATACTATGCCAACCTTAACATTGGAGTTAATGCTTTAAACATCCGATTATGAAAAAATTCTAGCTAATACCTTGGCAACACCATAATGTGCTGGTGTGTGTTTAACTCATGTAACAGGGATCCAAGCAACTATGCACATGATTATTCAAATTAAAAAACACAAAGTTGAAAAGCTGTAGGTCTGGGCACAGGAGAAGTGGGTGGGGCTGCCTTACAGGCTCTTTTTCTCTGAGAAAACTAGACAGTAGATTTGAGTCTTTAAGGGGATTTTTAAATATACAATAGGAAAATTCTCATTGTGATTTGAAAAAGTATGAGAACTATGTATGGCCAGAACTTAGCATTACAAAGCCCAGTGATTGAGGGTTGATTTTCTAAGTGGAAACATTAAATGCTGAGAGTGAGCTAGGAGCTTCAGAGCATATCTGAAACACAAAACACCTGTTAACACTCATGCACCTGATGGCTTTAGACATTAAATGTTCCACATTTTACTGATTTTTCAAAGTTTCATCAAGGCTTATAATGTGGACTTCTATCTCTTACCACATCTTTTTTTTTAATATCCTAAATCTTGACAGTTTTGATTAACCTTCAAATTTCCAGGGCACAAAAGGCATCCAGAGTCACCAAGAATATGTTAAAACAAATGATAATTTTGTTTTTGTTTTGAAAGAAATACCTTAAACTTTTAGATAAATTTTAAAAATGAACAAATATAAAGGTGTTTGGGGTCAAATTTCTTCTATTACAAATAATTCTTGAAAGCATTCAGAGTATTTTGGATTTCCTAACTATGCAACAAGGGATTTTATTTATGCAGTAGAAGAACATATATGAAAACCTACATAAACAAACCTGCAAACTGAGAAATCATCAATGTTAATTGGAACTGTGCCTTATGTTTACTCTCAAATTCATTTCAGCTGTTTGTCATATAATTTAATGCTGAAAAAAGGCTGCAGCTAAAAATTAAATACTGCTATTTATAGAATGTTACCTTTGGATAGATATATTTCACACCATGATTTTCAATTAAAAATTACCTGGTAGTTTTAATCACAATTTATGACTGATTAGTAGCTGGGTTGGAGTAAGAATCAACAGAACAGGAAGTCTGGTAATTGCTTACCGTGTAATTCTGCCCAGTCACACTTGGCCAGGTGTCTAGCAGACACTCTACTCACTTGCATTATTTTTCCATCTCTATAACTGAGCAACTGGTACACAGCGTCATGCTTTTTCCTGCTTTGATTTTAAGGAGCAGCTCAAGAATTCTGGGTCAGGGTTGGCTTGTTAGGAAAACACAGAGAACAGAGAGGAAACCACAGAAATGACACTTAACACCAATGTTGGTACTGAATGACACTAGGGTAATAACTAAGGTTATTATTTGTGTCATTTGCTTTTTTTTAGAATACAAATCAAAGCCATTAACCTGAACTTAAGGTATATACACAATACATATTCAACTTTAAGCAAAATACTTTCCATGATATTACATTTTTTAAAAACTGGAAATAGTATCTGTGCTTATTTGTATTTGATTCAATGTAATGAGAAAGGAGCATTCAACCTGGGGTGGGGTGGGAAAGTCACTCTGACAATAAAGCTCTTCAGTTCAAATGTCTTCCTCTTCCTTCGTACTCACCACAGCTATACTGTATCGTGAGAGGACTTATCATGGGAAAGTGTCAGCCACAGCGTCAACGCACTTTGGAAGGAATGAGAGAGCAAATTGGGTGGTGACATTTCATCTTTGTTTTCAAATAAATGGTCTTATTTTATCTTCTTATAGAAAAATTCTCTAATCAGTTTATTATAAATATATGTGAACCGTTTTTGCAGCTTTCAGGTAAAGCCAGCCCTTTATTGATAGAGTCCGTAGGAAGAGGTCAGTAGAGATCATTGGATCTTCAGCCGTGACATCATCCACTCAAGTCCTTGACGTAACTCCTCGCCAAGAGCGCAGCACGCCTGGATATGCCACAGGTCGTTTTCTATAGAAGTGAGCTTCAAAAACTGGGAGATTTCTGCTACTGTCATGCATTCATTAACATCTTGTTTATTAGCAAAAATCAGCAATGCAGCTTTTCTTAGGTCCTCATGGGCTAGCATTTCGTAGAGCTCTTCTCTGGTTACAGAGATCCGTTCTCTGTCTGTGCTGTCCACAACAACTATTACAAACTCAGTGTTAGTATAGTAAGTGTTCCAGGAAGAATGTAGTGACTCTTGACCACCAATATCCCACATCAGGAAACGCATATTATTAACCACGATCTCTTCCACATTGGTTCCTATTGTAGGGGATGTGTGTACAACTTCAAAGAAAACTGGTAAAGGGTGGTAGTTTTCCCTGCGTTATCCAGCCCAACAATGATAAATTTGTGCTCCTGGTGATTGAACAGCCTCCAGATACTAGTGAAGAGAATTCCCATGCTTGGGCAGCAGAACCCTCCAGCTGCCCAGGTTCAGGCTGCAGGGCAGAAGGACGCCACTGGGCCTCCACCACTGCTCCCTTGTCTGCTGCGCGCCCTCTCCCAGGGACCCGTGGGAAGACCACAGCACAGGCCGCCCAGCCATGCACTAGGCCCTGCTGCTACTGCCACCTCAGCCTTGCCTGGCTCGCATACACCGCTGCCACGTTTCTCAATCTTAGTCATTCTTACAGGTGTAAGATGGAATCTCAGAATCATTTTAGTTTTCACTTTTCTGATGGATAAGGATGTTGTACTTGGCCATGAATAACAAGGGCAGCCTGGCTACAGACCCTGAAAGGCTCCATGTACAAAGTAGTAGTTGTGTATGAAAAACTATGAGAACATGGTCTCAGGACAAAGTTCTTGAATAGGAGATGGAGGGAGTGAACCTGGGAAGAGACTGAGGGACAGAGTGAAAGAGAAAGAAAGAGTGAAGGACAGGGAGGGAGCCAGCATGTGAAAGAGGCAGGTGAACGAGACAGAGAAGCAGGAAGGTGGGAGGAAGAGAGAGACTGTTCCTCCATCTTTCTGGCCCACTGACTATGCTCGTCATTGATTGCATCACTAGGCTTAAATACTATCTAGGTGCATAATGGAATGGGTGGGCATGTGCAGCTGAAGGTTCTAGAATCAACCTGGCCTTGCCTAAAACAACCAAATGCAATTGAAGAACGGGAGCTTCTACTAAGCTGAAGGAACCTGTTTTTCAACTCTGCTGTTCTATCTCTCCAGTTGTGTGCCTTCAGTTGCTCATGGATTCCTGTCACTTTCTTCAGGATCAGATTGGGCAGGAGGATGACTTACAGCCAGTTTCCCTTCCTGCATGTGTCTTGCAAAGCTCACCCAACTTGTTTCAACAGGTGTTGGGATGAACTCACTGGGGTTGTGGCCCACAGTAGGTTGCTCCTTGAGGTCAGCTCCTAAATGCAAGCCTGTATCACCCTAGGCAAAACATTCTTTCCTTGTTCTTTGTATTTGATTCTTTAGGAAAAATATCCCTTCTCTCAACTGCTGGTCTTAGAAAAATATTTTAATGCTACAAGAGGGGCACTTATGGAAGGTGAGGTTACCTTTCTCCAATAAAGGCTGGCATCTGTTAGAACTAACGCTGGTGATGAACAGTTAAATAACTTGCAAAAGGCAGTAAGGGAATGCTATAATATATTTACTGTGTCAAGTAAGATGCAGACTGCAGAAACAGCTGGAGGTAAACACTGTTATTTCAGTTCAGACTTAGTCATATGGTAAGAGCCTGAGTTTACAAACAAATAAAGTAAGTGTTAAGGAAGGACAGACAAGATAGCCCAAACAGTCAATCCTAGGATACGGGAGACAGAGGTAAGCAGACCTCTTTGTGTTCCATGCCATCTTGGTCTACAAAGAGAATTCTTAGCTGGCACTGGTCAAATGTGAAGAGAGCAGAGGAGAGACAGAGAGACAGAGAGACAGAGATGGAGAAACAGGGAAGGAGGGAGGGAGGGAGAGAGGGGGAGAGAGGAGAGAGAGGGAGGAAGGAGGGAGACTGTGTTTCAAGAGGGCAGGAGACTACTTCCTGGAGTCCATTCTCTCATTCTATCCCTTGACTTCAAGGGACTGTACTTGGGTTGTCAGGTTAGGTTAAAATTACTCTATTCCCCAAGATATCTCACCTGTAAGCCTGAGTGGTTCATACACAGGGTAAGCCATCTGCGATAGATTTCACCCCGAAGTATTCTGCTTAGATGTTCCTGAATTGTGTCGATTGAATGCACTTTCAGACTTCAGATAAATTCTCCTCTTTATTATAAGGTTCTTTGCTTTACAGTTCCAGAGAAAATGTTAGCCAAGTATCTGTTCACTGTTACCTGCCAAGAAGAATAACATCTTCTCCTAAAGACCTGCTTCTCCAACTTTGGGAATAGTAGCCGTTGCATGGCATGTAGTTCCCTTTACAAACAGAGCTTGTTAACAAACATGCCAAGGCTATTTCTGTTAAAGGTTAATACAAGTTGTAGTCCTCACAGCTCCAGGGAAGATGGTATGCTACCTTCTGGTTCTTTGGTCACAACTCCCATCACTGAGAAAGTAGGGCATTAATGAGGTGAGGTTGGGTTGAATGCTCCAATGACTAGCAAAAGAATCAAAACCATCACTAAAGGACATTGCCTGTTGCATCTAATGGGTTCTCACTTCACTCATCACAAGTCACATTAATCGTGGTGATAGTTTTACCATTACTGGAGTATGTCACAGGTTTGGCAGACCCCATTTCTTGTTTTTTTTTCTTTTTTTGTATTTTTTTAAAAAATTTAAGTATTTTTTATTTAAATTAGAAACATGCATGTGTCAAATGTCAATCCCAGCTTCCCCCTTCTCCCTCCACCAGCCTCACCCGCATCCCCCACCCCCAGACCAATCCCCTCATCATTCCCCAGGAAGGGTGAGGCCCTTCTTGGGGGTATCTCCAGAGTCTATCATTTCATCCAGGGCAGGACCTAGGCCCTTCCCTATGTGTCCAGGCTGAGAGCCATCCCTCCATATGGAATGGACTACCAAAGTTCATTTGTATGCCATGGTGAACACTAGTCTACTACTCAAGACCCCAGAGATTTCTGAGGCCTCTTCACTGACACTAAATTCATGGAGTCTGGATCAGTCCCATGTTGGCCTCTTAGTCACTAGTCTGGGATTCAAGAGCTCCCTCTTGTCCAGTCAGATGTCTTTATGGGTTTCACCAGCATGGTCTTGACCATCTTACTCACACGTCTCCATCTCTGACACTGGGTTCCAGGGATTCAGTTCAGTGTTTAGCTGTGAGTGTCTGTCTCTGCTTCCATCAGTCACAGGATGAAGGTTCTAGGATGTCACATAAGGTAGTCATCAACTTTATCATCAGCTAGGGGCTATTAATGTAGTCTCTCCGCTATTACTTAGTTTTCCAGTTGGTGATATCCTAGTACATCTCTGGAAATCTCACTGTGTCAGCTCTCTCCTCAAAGCTATAATGACTCCATCTATTATGGTATCTCTCATCCTGGTCTCCTCTATTCTTACCCTGACTCAACCTTCCTGCTACCCCATGTCTTCTTCTACCCTCCTCTTATCCCCTTCTCTTTTTCCTGGTTCCCTCCCTTCTCCCCCCACTTTCCCAATCTACTCAGGAGATCTTGCCTCTTTCCACTTTTCTGGGGTATAATGCATATCTCTTGGGAACCTTCCAGTTTTCCAGACTCACTGGCCCTGGGATTGTAGGCTGACACTTCCCTGATCCATGTCTAGAATCTATATATGAGTGTGTATATACCATGTTTGTCTTTTTTTGACTGGGTTACCTTACACAGGATGGTTTCTTGTAGTGCCTTCCATTTGCCTGCAAATTTCAAAATTCCTTTGTTTTTTTTCCGCTGAGTGGTACTCCATTTTGTGAATGTACCACATTTTCTCTATCCACTCTTCAGTTGTGGGGCATCTAGGTTGCTTTCAGGATCTGGCTATTATAAATAATGCTGCTATGAACATCGTGGAACAGACATCCTTGTTGTATGAATGGGCATCTTTTGGGTATATGCCTAAGAGTGCAATTGCTGGGTCGTGTGGTAAACTGATTCCCACCTTGCTGAGGAATCTCCATACTGATTTCCAGAGTGGCTGTACAAGTTTGCACTCCCATCAGCAATGCACAAGTGTTCCCCTTTCTCCACATCCCCTCCAGCATAAGCTGTCACTGGTGTTTTTGATTTTAGACATTTTGACTGGAGTAAGATGATATCTCAGGGTTGTTTTGATTTGCGTTTCCCTAATAGCTAAGGATGTTGAGCGCTTTCTCAAGGGTCTTTCAGACATTTTAGTCTCCTCTATTGAGAAATCTCTATTTAGTTCAGTCCCCCACCTTTTAATTGGGTCCTTTGGTGTTTTAGAGAATAGCTTCTTGAGTTCTTTGTAAATTTTGGAGATCAGCCCTCTGTCAGATGTGGGTTTAATGAATATCTTTTCCCAATCTGTGGGTTGCCTTTTTGCCTTGTTGAATATGTCCTTTGCCTTACAGAAGCTACTCCATTTCAGGAGGCCCTATTTATTACATGTCAATGTCAGTGTTTGTTCTACTAGTGTTATGTTCAGGAAGCAGTCTCCTGTACCAGTTGGTTCAAGGGTACCTCCCACTTTTTCTTCTAACAGGTTCAATGTGGCTGGATTTATGTTGAGGTCTTGTGATCCATTTGGACTTAAGTTTTGTGCATAGCAATGAACATGGATCTATTTGCAGTCTTCTACATGCCAATATCCAGTTATGCCAGCACCATTTGTTGAAGATGCTATCTTTTTTCCATTGTATAATTTTAGCTTCTTTGTCGAAAATCATCTGTTCATAGGTTTGTGGACTAATCTCAGAGTGTTCAATTCAATTCCATTGGTCTACCTGTCTATTTTTGTGCCAATACCAAGCTGTTTTCAGGACTACAGCTCAATAATAGAGCTTGAAGTCAGGAATGGTGATGCCTAGAGATGTTGCTTTGTTGAGCAGGGTTGTCTTTGTTATTCTGGTTCTTTTGTTTTGCCATATAAAGTTGAGAATTGTTCTTTCAAGTCTGTGAAGAATTGTGCTAGGATTTTTATGGGGATTTCATTGAATCTGTAGATTACTTTTGGCAGGATTTCCATTTTCACTACATTGATCCTACCTATCCAAGAGCATGGGAGATCTTTCCATTTTCTGGTGTCTTCTTTAATTTTTTTCTTTAAAGACTCAATGTTCTAGGGATACAGGTCTTTCACTTGTTTGGTTAGCATTACCCCAAGGTATTTTATCTTGTGTGTTGCAATTGTAAAGGGTGATGTTTCTCTAATTTCTTCCTCAGCCCTCTTATCTTCTGTGTATATTAGGGCTACTGATTTTTTTTGAGTTGAACTTGTATCTTGCCACTTTGCTGAAGGTATTAATCAGCTGTAATGGTTCCCTGGTAGAGTTATTTGGGTCACTTATGCTAAACTATCATATCATCTGCAAATAGTGAAAGTTTTACGTCTTCCTTTCCAATTAGAATCCCTTGATCTCCTTTTGTTGTCTTATTGCTCTAGCTAGAACTTCGAGTACAATATTGAAGAGGTATGGGGAGAGGGCATAACCTTGTCTGCAGTGTTTGGTGATGCCTC
>NW_024433280.1:0-3332 GCF_017639785.1 Mesocricetus auratus | reverse complement strand
ATTAGGATTAGGGTTAAGTTTAGGGATAGGTTTAGGGTTAGAGTTTAGGGTAAGATGGTTAGGGATATAGTTAGGTTTATGTTAGGGTTACAGTAAGGGTTAGCATTAGGGTTAGGTTAGAAGTTAGTGTTAGGGATAAGGTTAGGGCTAGGGTTAGTGTTATGATTAGGATTAGGGTTAGGGTTAGGGTATAGGGTATGGGTAGGGGTTAGGGCTAGGGTAAGTTTTAGGTTTATTTTAGCGTTAGGGTTAGGGTTATGATTAGGTTAAGGTTACAGTTAGTGTTAGGATTAGTGGTAGGGTTAGGGTTAGGCTACTTGTTAGGGTTTGAGTTAGGTTTAGGATTAGGGTTAGGTTTAGGGATTCGGTTAGTTTTAGGGTTAGGGTTAGCATTAGGGTTAGGGTTAAGGTTAGGGTTACAGTTAGGTTGAGGTTAGGATTAGAGTTAGTGTTAGGGATAGGGGTAGGTTTGGAAGTAAGTGTTAGTGTTAAGGTTAGGGTTAGGGTTAGGATTAGGTTTAGGATTAGGAATAAGGTTAGGGTAGGGTTAGGGTTAGGGATAGGTTTATGGTTAGGATAAGGGTTTGGTTCGTGTTAGGGGTTAGATTTTGGGTTAGGTTTAGGCTTAAGATTACATTTAGGTTTAGGGTTAGGCTTAAAGTTAGGGTTAGGGTTAGGGTTAGGGTGAGGATTAGGGTTAGGTTTAGGGATAGGTTTTGGGTTAGGGTTAGGGTTAGGGGTTAGAGGTTAATGTTAGGGTTAGTGTTAGGAATAGAGACAGGTTTAGGGATGAGTTTAGTGTTAGTGTTAGGGTTAAGTTTGGGGTTAGGGTTAGGGTTAGGGTTAAGGTTGGGGTTAGGGTTAGGGTTAGGGTAAGTTTAAGGTTAGGGTTAGGGTTGGGTTTAGGTTAGAGTTATCGTTAGCATTAGGGTAGGGTTATGTTTAGAGTTAGGTTAAGGTTACAGTTAGGGTTAGGAGTAGTGTTAGGGTTAGGGTTAGGCTTAGATTTATTTAGAGTTAGGGTTTGATTTAGGTTTACCTTTAGGGTTAGGTTTAGGGATAGGGTAACTGTAGTGTTAGGGTTAGGTTTAGAGTTAGAGCTAGGATTACGTTTATGTTTAGAGTTAGTATTAAGGTTAGGGTTAGGCTTAGGTTTGGGTTTACGGTTAGGGTTAGGGTTAGGTTTTGGATTAGGTTTAGGTTTAGGATGTCACTTATTGAAAACTAAAGATACAACACATGAGATTATACACGTGTACCTTATTGAAAACTAACGGCACAACGTTGTATGATAATCTACAGGTGGAACTTATTGAAAACTAAAGATTCTACACAGTGTAAGTCACTACATGTGTTACGTATTGAAAACTAAAGATACAATGCTGTGTGAGGATCTACCCTTGCAACTTGTTGAAAACTAACTATAAAACGGTGTGTGAGATTATACACGTGTACCTTAATGAAAACTAACGACACAACACTGTGAGAATCTACAAGAGTAACATTTGAAAATTAAAGATAATACACTGTGTAAGTAAACAACGTACAACTTATTGAAAACTAATGATCCAACAGTGTGTGTGATTATACACGTGTAGATTATTGAAAACTAATGATACAGTACAGTGTGAGAATCTTTGAGTATAACTACTTGAAAACTAGCAATACAAAACTGTTAGAAACTACATGAATAACTTCTTGAAAACAAGCCGTACAACATTGTGTGAGAAACTACATGCGTAAATTCTTGAAAACTAACGATACAACACTGTGTGAGAAACTACATGCGTAACTGATTAAAAACTAACAAAATAACACTGTGTGAGAATCTATAAGCGATACTTCTTGAAAACCATCAATACAGCACTGAGAGAGGAACTACTTGCATAACTTCTAGAAAACTAACGATACCACGCTGTGTGAGATTCTACCCGTGTACCTTATTGAAAATTAACGATATAACACAGTGTGAGAATCTACAGGTGTAGCTTATTGAAAAGTAAATATAAAACACTGTGTAAATATGTACACGTGTAACTTATTGAAAACAAAACATAAAACACAGTGTGAGAATCTATTCGTGTATCTTATTGAAAATTAATGATACAATACTGTGTGAGGATCTACAAGTGTAAATACTTGAAAATTACCGATACAACTGTGAGTGTGAAGTTACATGCGTAACTTCTTGAAAACTACCGATACAAAACTGTGTGAGAAACTACACGAGAAACTTCTTGAAAACTAAAGATACAACCCTGTGTGAGAACCTACACAAGTAACTTCTTGAAAACTAACGATACAACAATACAACACTCTATGAGAATCTACATGTGTAACATCCTGGAAACTATCGATACAACACTGTGTGAGATACTAAATGCGTAATTTCTTGAAAATTAACGATACAACACTAGGTGAGAATCTACACTTTAACTTCTTGAAAACTAAGGATACAATACTGTGTGATAATCTATAAGCATAACTACTTGAAAATGAGCAATACAACACTGTGTGAGATTCTACACTTGTACCTTATTTAAAACAAACAATACAAAACTGTGTGAGAATCTACAGTGTTAACTTACTGAAACTAACGATTTGACACTGTGTGAGAATCTACACGTGTCAAAAAGTAAAGATACAGCACATTACGTGTATCTCCCCGTGCAATTTCTTGGAAAATATTGATGCAACACTGGGTGAGAAACTAAATGCATAATTTCTTGAAAACCTTTGATACAAAACTCTGTGAGAATCTATAATTGTAACTATTTGAAACTAGCGATACCACACTGTGTGAGAAACTTCATGCGTAACTTCTTAAAAAGTAAGGATACAACACTGTGTGAGATTCTATGCGTGTACCTTATTGAAAATTAACGACACAACTCTGTGTGAGTATCTACAGTTGTAACTTCTTGAAAACTTAAGATACAACACTGTTTAAGTATCTACACGTGCAACTTATTGAAAACTAACGATACATCACAGTTGAAGAATCTACCCATGTAACGTTTTGGAAACTATCAACACAAAACTTTGTGAGAGTCTACATGCGTCATTTCTTGAAAACTAACGAAATAACACTGTGTGAGGATCTCTATGTGTAACTTCTTGGAAACTATAGATACAACACTGTGTGAGAAACTGCACGTGTAACATATTGAAAACTAATGATACAGTATTGTGTGAGAATCTATAAGCGTAACTACTTGAAAACTAGCCATACAACACTGCATGAGAAATTAACTGGGAATCTTCTTGAAATCTAACGATACAAATCTGTGTGAGATTCTACCTGTGCAATATATTGAAAACTAACTATACAA
>NW_024433279.1:0-1509 GCF_017639785.1 Mesocricetus auratus | reverse complement strand
CAGTAGAGGAGGCTAAAATGGCCAAGAGACACTTAAGAAAGTGCTCAACATCCTTAGCCATCAGGGAAATGCAAATCAAAACAACTCTGAGATACCATCTTACTCCTGTCAGAATGGCTAGAATCAAAAACACCGAAGACATTTTATGCTGGAGAGGATGTGGAGAGAGAGGAACATTCCTCCACTGCTGGTGGGAATGCCGACTCATACAGCCTCTTTGGAAATCAGTATGGAGGTTCCTCAGGAAAATGGGAATTAATCTACCACTAGACCCAGCAATTCCACTCTTAGGCATTTATCCAAATGAGGCAGGTTCATACAACAAGGGCATCTGCTCCACTATGTTCATAGCAGCATTGTTTGTAATAGCCAGAACCTGGAAGCAACCTAGATGCCCCTCAACTGAAGAGTGGATAGAGAAAATGTGGTACATTTACACAATGGAGTATTACTCAGCAGAAAAAAACAATGGAATCTTGAAATTTGCAGGGAAATGGATAGCACTGGAAGAAACCATCCTGAGTGAGGTAACCCAGTCACAAAAAGACAAACATGGTATGTACTCACACATATATGGATTTTAGATATGGATCAGGATAGTGCCAGTCTGCACTTCCACAGATAGAGAGTCTGGGAAACAGGAAAGAACCTAAAAGATATGCATATATGCATAGTACCCAAGAGAAGAGGATGGAGACAAGATCCTCTGAATGGATGGGGAACACGGTGAGGGGTGGGGGGAGTGGGACCTGGAAATAATAGAGGGGGTAAAGAGGAAGGGAATTGGTCATGGGGAAACAGGAAGTTGAGGGGGTGGGGGTAGAATAGGGGGAAGAGGGAATCATAGGATCAAAGACAGATCAGGCACCAGAGTGACCTCGAGTGATCTAAAGGTATAACACCAATTGGCAAGCTAAGCAATAGTGGAGGGACCACCTCGAATGCCCATTCCTGATAATGAACTTGATGTCTATAACCATCCGGGAGCCTTCATCCTGTGACTGATGAAAGCAGAGGCAAACACACAATTAATCACTGAACTGAACCCAAGGAACCCAGTGACAGAGAGAGAGGAGTGATGAGCAAATTGGCAAAGAATGGGCTGGCAAAACCATCAGAGACAGCTGATCTGAACAGGGGAGTGCTCTTGGACCCCAGAGCGACAGTGCGGAGGCCAGCATGGGACTGATCTGGATCCCCCAAATGTGAGTGTCAGTGAGAAGGCCTGGGCAACCTATGGGGCCCTGAGCTGTGGATCAGTGTCTTGCCCTGGTATACAAACTGTCTTCATGTGCCTATAGCACAAAGAGAGATGCTCTCTCAGCCTGGACTCTTAGGGGAGTGCCTTGACCCTACCAAGAGTAAAATGACAGACTCTAGATTTCCCCTATGTGGAAGGATTTGGCAATAGGGTGGCAGGGATGGGGGAAGGGGAGTGCGCGAGGAGGGGAGGGAGAGGGAACTGGGATTGACATGTAAAACAAGCTATTTAAAATTAAAATAAAAAAA
>NW_024433278.1:0-9134 GCF_017639785.1 Mesocricetus auratus | reverse complement strand
GATCTTTGTTCTGCTTTGACTAATAGAATTTAGCAATGATGAAAAACAATCTTCTAAGGTTGATCTTGAAGGATCTATAATTTGCCATCTTTTAGTTGCTGCTCTATTGCTATGAAGAGACACATGACTAAGGCATCTTATAAAAAGTAGTATCTAATTGTGGCCTTGCTTATAATTTCAGAGGGTGAATCCATGACCATCCAGGCAGGAAGCATGGCAACAGCCAGCCAGAATGACATTGGAGAAGAAGCTTAGAACTTACACCTAATCCACAAGTTGAAGGCAGGCATGAGGGGTTACCAGCATGGGCTTTTGAAACCTTAAAACCCACCCCCAGTGACATACCTCTTCCAACAAGGCCATACCTTCTAATCCTTCCTAAAGCAATTCCACCAACTAAGGACCAAGCTTCCAAATGTAAGAGCCTTTGTGGGGCCATTCAATCCACCATATCATCACATTATGGGAAAGCTGGAAAAGACCCATGTAGAGGACCACATTCAGGAAGTCTGAGGCCCTTAACCAGCAGCTTGTCTTGAGCTATCAAACAGAAGTGTCTTAGGGTTTTGATTGCTGTCAAAAGATACGACGATCATGACAACTCTTATAAAGGAAAAAATAAAGTATGGTTTACTTACAAATTCAAAGGTTCAGTCCATTAGCATCATGGGGAGCATGACTGCATGAAGGCAGACATGGTGCTGGTGTCGTAGCTGAGGGTCCTACGTCTTGCAGGCAACACACAGGAGGTTGACTGAGATACTGAGTGATATTCTGAGCATAGAAAATCTCAAAGCCTCCTCCCACAGTGACACACTTCTTCCAGCAAGGCCATACCTACTCCAAAATGTCATGCCCATTAATAGTGTCACTACCTACGGGATTATGGGACCGAGTAACCTTTGTGAATTAGGTCATGGTAATGGTCCAGCCAGTGCCACATGAAGTTGAAGAATCTGAAAGTAACCCACAGAATAAGGAATTAAACTGATGTTTTAAGACATGAATATTATATTGTTTTCACACAGCAATATACCATTGGTACAGTACATGGAGATTTCCTGGGCTGGCAGCTGCTCTTGAATAACAACTCAGAGTCTTAGTATTAATTATAAATGCTCAATCAATAGCTCAGGCTTGTTACTAACTCTTACATTTAAATTAACCCATATTTCTTATCCATACTTTGCCATGTAGCTCATGGCTTGTTACCATTTTCTATACTTCTTTCTTCCATGGAGCCTGGGTGGCATCTCCTCTGACTCTACCTTTCTTCTTCTCATCATTCTCCTGGTGCAGTTGTCCCACTTATAATTCCTGCCTATCGGCCAATCGGCTTCTTATTAAATCAATCTGAGTGACATACCTTCACAGTGTACAAAAGGATTATTCCACAGCATTTCCCCCTTCTTATCTAACTAAGAAGGAAGTTTTTAACTTTAACATATTAAAATTATATATAACAAAACAGTTATCAAGTAAGAACTACAGTTGCAATATCCAGTCTATTTGTATTTGATAAAATTAGAGAAAATAATCTGGCTTATCATGGTGAGTATAAAGTTTTATAACTAATTAGCTTTCTATCATAAATAAGGAAAACTATAAGTTTAATTATTTAGTCTTTAACTTCATCAAAGACAACAGAAGGATGAAATGTTACCTAGTGACTGGGACATCAGACTGACTGGGCAGTCACCCAAAGTCCCTCTGTAATGTTTGGGAACCTAACTGTGGCCTACAGGCCTAGAATATCTGACAGATTTTTCTCTTAAGCAGGAATTTTGAAGGACTCTCCTCCTTGTCTCGGAAAAGTTTGACAGTCACCTTTGGTGCATCCTGCTGGTCCACTTTAGACAGTAACTGGCAGCAATTGAGCAAGGGTAGTTTCTTTGTCCAGATGGTTAGCTTTTGTAATAAAGAAAACAAACTTCATATGGAGTTTCTTCGATGCCCATAATCTTCTTTGAAGTAGATTGGTGCTGCCAGGAGTAGATGTGTCTCACTGTCATGAAAAGCCTTAGATTATTAAACATAGTAAATGCCATATTCTGTAGGTCTTTGAAGTGTTTGAATATCATCTATATATCTTAATGTATCTGTGTATGATCTTGAAAACATACCTAACATGACAATAATTTTTATTATTATAGATGACTATTAATATGTATTTTAATTATATATTATATTTTAAATTAGATGTATAAATATAATACCTTAAACAAGAGTAGAAATATATATAATATAGCAAAATTAACTTTAAATTAGTATCAATAAACCAAAATCCATACTAATATAAAATATTTAAGACTAATAGTTGTTTTTTGGATTAAATCAGATGCAATAATATACCCTTTTATCTCATCATTTCTATACAATATCCCCATTCTTTCCTTTAGATAGGGATCTTGAATTTAAATTTTCTTGTGTAGTTTTTTAACATGATTAATGACAAGTTGTAACCAACTCAAAAATATACTATTGTAGCACTGAGTATTTTTTCATTGGTCTATTATGAGGGAAAGTATCTGCTACTGGTAGCATTGCATTTAACAGAATTTGGGCCTCATATCTATCCATAAGTTGTGAATCTGTGACTTCAGCAACTAAGCACAGGACAAAAGGATTTTTAAAAACTTACATCTAGAGGCTAGGGAGATGAATCATCCTTTAAGAGCACATACTGCTCTTCTGGAAAATCTGAGTTCGGTTTCTAGCACTCTTGTCAGACAACCCATGACTACTCCAGTTCCAGGGCACTCTGACAACCTCTTCTAGCTTCCATGGGAACCCAGACACATGTGCATGTACCCATATACACTCACATACTCATATAAATAAATAATTGCATCTGTACTTCACATGTAAAAACACTTCTTTTTTCCTATTTCCTGAAAGCTCCTTCCTTTCTTTCATAATGCACTCATGTAATTACTTCATGGAATAATAATATTCAATACAGACAGCTAACAGGGCAGTAGATGCATATTTTGTGCTTTTGAACTCACAAAATACTTAGGTTAATCAAAACTGTACTATAATAGGGTAATAGACAGTAAGAACTAGTGGATGGCACATGTTGCTGGGAATATGATTTTTTCCATTTATAATATTACAGGAAAACTTGATAATTTTGAGATGTCAGGATGGTTTCATGCAACCATTTGTTAGAATATTCCTGAAGAGTCTTGTTTAAGTTTGAAATTCAAAATTACCCTAAGGACCTAAAAAGTGACTGTAAGTTCAATACGACAGGGGCACATCTTCCCATCAACTGTCAACTGTCATAACTTTGGGGCTTACTGGAGCTTGAGGAAAGTGTAATCTTTTAATCTCTGTATGATACATGCATAGTTAAGTGTGACTCAAGTATAGGATATAATGGGAGAGTGACAAAACGTGATATTCTTCCAGATGATAATGACAGTTGACTATATACTTCTATACTGTGCTAAAGATTTTTGACTTTATATTAGCTGATGATGTCCTTGCATAATCTTCATATAACTTGATCAAATGACCACTTTACAAAGAGTATTCAGGCTTAAAACAGGAGACATTCCCCCAGCTAAAATCTCGTGATACCAGAACAGAAATACCACATAGAATTTGGAGAAGATAAGGAAGAGATGTAAGACAACCCTAGAAGGGTTGACCTGACTGAGTTTCATACAAGAGATGTTTGCAGGTAGAATTGATTTAAAAGTGGCTCAGCATGAGTGAGTAGAGTCCTTTAAACTAACTCAAATCTGGGACCCACAAAGAAGAAGGAGAGAACCAACATCCTAAACCTGTCCTTTCACCTCCACACATGTGCTGTGGGACTTGACACACACACACACACACACACACACACACACACACACACACTAAACAAAGATAGAAAGAATAAGCAGTAAGGTTAATTGTGAGTGCATCAAATGTGCTATTTCATCCCAGACTCTACGCATTCTCTCCCTAATCAGCTCCCTCACTTTCCTCCAACAAGCCTATCTTCCTTATGTTGGCATAAAAAAGACACCATGAGACCCCCTTCCCAGTAATCTCAAGGATGTGTTGGGGTTATATGCAAATGTTATATTTCTTCAATTATGAGACATAAACTTTTGATTATTTAGCTGTTCAAGGTAGATCCTGAAATTGCCCCCTCACAGAGAGTAAGGGATGACTGTGTGCAACTATGCAAATGTGATCAAGCAACAGGTTCCATTAAGGTCAGACCTTTAGGGCAATGCAGCTTAGTTAATTGTGCTTGCCTAATGTACATGTGGCCATGAGTTCTACCCCCAAGTAATGCCAAAGCTGGTGTGATGGCATATACCTATAACCTCTGCACTCAGGAGGTTGAAAAGAAGTTCAAGGCAATCTATTGGTACATAGTGATTTTGAGGCCAGCCTGACAAGCTACATGAAATGTTGTCTTTTTTTATGTTCTTTTCTATGCCCAGAAACTTGAGCTACCTGAAATGCAATGAAAAATGTACATATTTTTTAACCTGCCCTAGATGAAAACCTTTCCTTGGAAAGCACAATCCCAATCATTAATTATTGTTCAGATCATTGTGTTTGGGTGCAGAAGTTAATTGATTAGAGGAAGCCAAGATTTTCAATTATTCTCGACTGAATTCTCAATAAGGACAATTTTGCCTTTAAGGTAAATGAGGAAATGTTCATACGATTCACTTTTACAAATGATCAGATGTCTCTGGAAAGCAAGGGACCCACAGTGAAAGTAACTTGAACACTCCATAGAAACTGTGCCCTCCCTATGTGTTCCCTTGACCTACCTTACTGTTTGTTTTTCTCTAAAGATCATTTTCTACATGATAGTGCTCCAGGAACACATGAAGCAAGTCTATGATGCAGGCCATTGTACCCTGATTTCATTTAAATTGCCATTCTTCATTTTCTTCCTGTACGTAGTCAGGACCTCCTTGTTCATTACTCTTTTATCACTCTGTGATTAGAGCCATTTGTATGTGTTTCTTGTATATTGGGTGTCTGAGCATCTACGAAGTGTTTTACTTTAATTGCTCACAGGCTAATTCATTTTACAAAGTCATTTGATCATTTTATAACATGAGGGGCAAACTTTTGACACATCTACTCAATGAAGATAAATATTTACTGAGCACCCACAAGGTGACAGGCTCTCTGTTAGGTTCTGAAAATCAGACAAGGGTCCCTGTCTTTGGAAAACTTACATATTGGAGAAAGAAGATAGCAATACATAAGTGAAATAGTCTAAATGTGAGTGGATAAAAGACCAATAAGAGAAGAAAAGATTTGTTTAGCCCAAGGTATGTGTTGTTTTAAATATGATTTTTAAGAAGGCCTCAGGGATTACATTTTAACTAAAACTTCAAGTAGGTGATGAAGTACATTTTCATGTACTATCCAAAAGAAAAGAACAGTTTGTAAAGGACGAGTAAGCTATACAAAGACACTGAAACAGTATGCACTTAGCTGTATTTAAGAATCAGCAAAGTGGCCCTATGCTTTAGTTGGCATTATTTAAGGAGCAGCACTATTGTTGAGGTTCCAATGGGCATCCCTCAGAACTTTAATTTCACCAAAAATATTTACAGGTTTTTAATTTTTACTAATGGATCATTTTGTTTGCTACTGAGAAAACTGACTGTGGGGCTCAAGTAAGATAGAAGCAGCAGGGAATCTGTGCAGTAATCTAGGTGAGAGATACTGGTGGATCGCGTTAGTGACAGTGGGCATTGTGAGCAGGAAAGGCATTTCTGAATAGTATCTTCTAGACTCAAATTGCCAAAAAGACATGAAGATTGGCAGGAGAAAATGAGAAGCTAAGGATGATACCAGGATTTCAGTCTTCTCTAGCACTTGCCTACCCTAAATGCAAATATATGAACAAAGGCTAGCTTTCTGGTTTTTCTCCAGTTTCTGACATCATGCTTCATTGTACATTGAAGCATAGATTTCATTGTACTGATATTTCACTATCTTGATTCCTGAACATTTTATTCATTTTTAGTAAGTATGATTATTTCCTTGATTTCTTTTTCAGATAGACAGGTATTACTATAAAGCATAGAACTGGTCTTTGTATATTGGCTTCAGATCATTGCTGTTTTAGTGATTTTATTTAGTATATCTAACATATTTATCATGTGAAACATCTAGATTATTTTCTTCTAGATTATCCATTTCATGGATATACAATTTTAATAGTGGTCCCTTATAATCGATTTTAATATATCTTAGTTTTGATTATAAATCTCTCTCTCCCTTTCTCTTTTTCCTTCTCCCTCACCCTCTTCCTCTTTCCATCCTTCCACTGCACCTACCTTTCTAGTTAATCTAAGGATTTGGCAGTTTTAGAATTTCTAGAACTGTATTTTCCTTAATTTGTTTTTCTTTAATCATTTTTTCAACTAATTCTCCATTTACTTTACTACTTTTACTCTAGGTCTGTGAGGCACAAACTTATGTTCTTGTGATATTTTTTCTTTTAATCATTTCTTTTATTTTTGAAATTGTAATTAATGTTTATCACTATAACTGTATTTTATTTTTATTTTTGTATTTTGAGACAGGGTCTGCAGGAAACCAGGCTGGCCTTAAATATACTATGGAGTTGGGCATGATCTTGAACTCCTGATCCTTCTACTTCCCATCCTGTTGCTAGACTTACAAGCAAACATGGCCATGCCTACCTCTATCATTATAATTTTCCTTGTTTTAAAGATATATTTTGCTATTAAATATGTGCATGTGTGTATCTCTATGCACCTAGATACACATGAGTGTAGATGCCCGTAGGCCAGAAACACCAAATCCTATGGAGCTGTAATTGCAAGTGGCTGTGAGATTCCTGACAGAGTTGCTGGTAATTGAACTGTACATCCTTTGAAAAAGCAGTGTACATTCTGTCTTACAGATTCCATCGCTGTGAAGAGATGCCATGACCACAGCAAATCTTGCAAAGAAAAATCATTTAATTGGGGTGGCTTACATTTTCAAATGTTTATTCTACTATCATCATGGTGTTAGATTGTGGTATGCAGGCAGATGTGGTGCTGGAGACATCTTGCCTTGCAGGCAACAGGAAGTGGTCTGTGATACTGGGTTTGACTTGAGCATACATGAGATCCCGCCTCCACAGCGGTACATTTCTTCCAAGGCCTGACCTACTCCACAAAGTTCACACCTCCCAAAAGTGCCATTCCATTTGGGGGCCATTTTCTTTCAAAACCAGCACACACTCTTTTTTGTTACATCCCATAATTCTAGTAAACTGTGTTCTTGTTTCTTTAATTTAGATTTAATTTTAATCCAGTATTGATTTCTTCTTGTTGGAACACATACTATTTAGTTTTCCCATATTTGTAAATTTTTGTTCTTTATCTTTCTGTGACTTCAAGTTTTGTCTCATTCTCTCATTTTCTCCATGCCTAAAAATCTTCCTTTTGTCTTTACTTCATATAGTGTAATAAGAGACGACTATAATATTTAATTTTGTGTAACAGTCTTTCAGTTTTAAAAGATATTTTCCTAGAAAAATTTAGAAATTTTGCACACAAAGTTTTAGGTTTTTTACAACTAGCTGTAAGAAGTTGATGTGTAGCAAGGATCATCTATCATTTTGAAGCTAGCTTTGTCACCATAAGCCATACTAGGAGAAGCATGGAAGACAGTGCTGCTGAGAGCATTGTAAATTTGGAGCACCAGAAAGTATAATGGAGCTAAGTCTGGTGCTCAAGGACATTAAAAGTTAAAAAAACTGAAGATAAGTGAAATAAAGGGAGTGGTGACCTCAGGGCAAGACCCTAACCAACTGAGCTACCAACTTGTGAAAAGAAATTAAGCAGTGAAGGAAACCATCATCAACAGAAAGTAGATTCAAATGTAATTGAACAAGGGGGCCAAGTTCCAACTTGACAACTTTGGCCACATGGTTCTGGCTTTAGAGTTGAGGTTAGAAGAAAGAGGTTGTTGATTCTCCCTCTGCAGCTAAGGAAAGCTGCTGAGGCCAGGTGTGTATCAGGGCTGTCCCTGTATGGAGGGTCAGTCTGTGAATCTGTGAAGGTAAAGACTGGATTTCATTAGGGACCCCAAGATATTGCAGATTCCGGATACCTGCCAAAAATTGCTGCAGACCAGGTATGGAACCAGTTCAAGTGAAAGAAGCATGTTGCAGTTAACAAAGGTGAAAGGAGCAGGAGATCATTTTACGGAGTTTGAATACACGTGGAAAGACCAAAAACATGATTTAAATTAAAACTAGCCAAATTTATATTTAAGCTGCAGCTGACCACAGTCTCCCTGCTTAGATTTGAGAGTGTGGCCCACCTTAACGTGGGAACGGGTGGGCTTTTATAAGCAGCTTACAATTACACAGCATACATAAATTGCATTTGATTGCATTTAGAACCATTTTTCATAAAAACAAAGCTGCAAGCAATTGCAGAGATCTGTATCTATTCCATTAAAAGAATAAACAAAATGTAAATATACTATAGCAGCCATGTGTGGTAGAACACTCCTTTAAATCCCAGTCCTTGTAAGGCACACAGAGGTGGATCTCTGAGCTTGAGTCCAACATACTCTATACAGTAAGTTGCAGGCCAGCTAGAACTAAATAGTGCAACTTTATCCTCCTAAAAATTACTATAGCAATACAATGGGTTAATTTTCAATCCATAAAAAAGCAAAAGAAGTCAGTCCCAAAGCCACATAAAATAACATTCCACTCATATTAAAGCACAGAATAGGGAAATGTAGACATGGTAAGGAGAAGAGTATTTACTTAGGTAAAACTGGGTAGTGATAGTAGGGGATTGAATTGGTAATAAAGTTTTGATATTTCTTTACTGTTGTTTTATTACATGGAAGGATGCACATGGTGTATGCCATAGCATGCTTGTGAGGTCAGAGGACAACTTGCTGGAGTCAGTTCTTTTATTCTTTTCATAATGTGGGCCCAGGGATTAAACTCAGGTCATCATGCTAGGCAGAAAGTACCTAAATACGCTAAGCCATTTTACCATCTCATAATATTTTTTATTTATATTAGAAATAACCTTGCTTCACATGTTAATCCCAGCTCCGTCTCCCCCCCACCCCTCCCCTCCTCCCTTCCTACACTGCATCCCACCAGTGCC
>NW_024433277.1:0-4888 GCF_017639785.1 Mesocricetus auratus | reverse complement strand
TAATATTTAGTGATAATATACACTCTATGAATAATATTTACTGATAAACACACACTCTATGATTAATATTTCAGAGATAAACACACTCTATGATTAATATTTAGAGATAAACACATACTCTGTGATTAATATTTAGAGATAAACACACACTCTATGATTAATATTTAGAGATAAACACACACTCTATGATTAATAATTAGAGATAGACACACACTCTATGATTAATATTTAGAGATAAACACACACTCTATGATTAATATTTAGAGATAAACACACTTACTGTGATTAATATTTAGAGATAAACACACATTCTATGATTAATATTAGAGATAAATACACTCTATGATTAATATTTAGAGATAAACACACACTCTATGATTAATATTTAGAGATAAACACACACTCATGATTAATATTAGAGATAAACACACTCTATGATTAATATTTAGAGATAAACACACACTCTATGATTAATATTTAGAGATAAACACACACTCTATGATTAATATTTAGAGATAAACACACATTCTATGATTAATATTTAGAGATAAACACACACTCTATGATTAATATTTAGAGATAAACACACACTCTATGATTAATATTTAGAGATAAACACACACTCATTGATTAATATTTAGAGATAAAAACACTCTATGATTAATATTTACAGATAAACACACGATCTATGATTAATACTTAGGGATAAACACACACTCCAAGATTAATACTTAGAGATAAATACAATCTATGATTAATATTTAGAATTAAACACACACTCAGTGAATAATATTTTGTGATAAATACACTGTATGATTAATATTTAGAGATAAACACACACTGTGATTAATATTTAGAAGATAAACACAAACTATATGATTAATATTTAGAGATAAATACACTCTATGATTAATATTTACAGTTAAACACACACACTGTGATTAATATTTAGGGAAAAACACACACACTGTGATTAACATTTAGAGATAATCACACACTCAATGATGAATATTTAGAGATAAATACACTCTATGATTAATATTTGGAGATATACACACGACTCTATGATTAATATTTAGAGATAAACACACACTCTATGATTAATATTTAGAGATAAACACAAACTCTATGATTAATATTTAGAGATAAACACAAAATCTATGATTAATATTTCCAGAAAAACACACTGTATCATTAATATATAGAGGATAAACTCTCACTCTATGATTAATATTTAGAGATAAACACTATAATTAATATTTAGAGATAAACACTCTCTCTATGATTCATATGTATAGATAAACACAACTCTATGATTAATATTTAGAGATAAGCACACACTCTATGATTAATATTTAGAAGATAAACACACACTCTATTATTAATATTTAGAGGATAAACACACACTCTGTGCTTAAAACTTAGAGATAAACACACACTCTATTATTGATATGTAGAAGATAAACACACACACTATGATTAATATTAAAGATAAACACACACTCTATGAGTAATATTAGAGATAATCAATGTATGATTAATATTTAGAGATAAACACACACTCTGTAAAATAATATTTAGCGATAAGCACACCCACTATGATTAATATGTAGAGATAAATACACACTCTATGATTAATATTTAGTGATAAACACAAAAGCTATGATTAATATTTCCAGATAAACACACTGTATGATTAATATGTAGAGGATAAACACTCACTCTATGATTAATATTTAGAGATAAACACTGTATGATTAATATTTAGAGATAACCACACTCTCAATAATTCATATGTAGAGATAAACACAACTCTGTGATTAATATTTAGAGATAAACACTCTACGATTATTAATTAGAGATAAAAACATACTCTGTGATTAATATTTAGAGATAAACACACTCTCTCTGATCAATATTAAGAGGCAAACACACACTCTATGAATATTATTAGAGATAAACACACACTCTATGAATATTATTAGAGATAAACACTCTATGATTAATATTTAGTGATAAATACACTCTGTGATTAAAATTTAGAAATAAACACACATTAAACGATTAATATTTAGAGAAAATCACACACTCTATGATTAACTGGCTAGCTCTGACTTAAGTAATTAACCCATAATTGTTAATCTAAGTATGTCTCTTACCAGAGAGGTTTCCGGGCTTCCTACCCCAATGGCGTTACATCTCGAACTCTCCTGTGTTTCTTCTTCCCATAGTTCTCTTGGACTCCTAGTCCCTCCTATCTTTGTTCCTATAGGCTCAACAGTACTTTATTGACAAATAACAGGCAAATAACAGGACTTCCCCAACAATAGGGTGTGTGTTTATCTCTAAATATTAATCATAGAGTGTGTGTTTATCTCTAAATAATAATAATAGTGTGTGTTTATTTCTAAATACTAATCTTATAATGTGTGTTTATCTCTAGATATTAATCACAGAATGTGTATATATCAAATATTAATCAAAGTGTGTGTTTATCTCTAAATATTAGTCATAGCCTGTGTATTTATCACTAAATATTAATCATAGAGTGTGTGTTTATATCTAATATTAAGGCAGATTTCCAAAGAGAAATCCTGTCTCAAAGAAAAATAAATAAAAGTAAAATAAATAAAGTAATAATAGATAAATAAATAAGCCACGTAAAGATGGAAAATACACAGAGAGTCTGGATACTGTATGCTATTGTGTTTTTCAGTTTTTTGCTTGCTCAGGAAGGAACTGCTATTAAGGTACACTTGATTATAAATGCTGCTAAATTAATTCAATTTATATCTTTTGAAAATGCCTTGACTTCAAAATTTAAGTATCAGGATATGTTACTCGGAAAAGGAGATTTTATTTATGTTTCTACAGAAAATGAAAAGCTGAGGATTCCTTCCAGGCTTCTGTGGTTTGACGAACCAAGACCCCCGGAAGCAGTGGATCAGATGTTCCAACAATTGAAACAGCTAAGATGATGCAGTCTTACAGACCCCGAAAATATGGACTTATACAGGTTTCTGAGTTTTGTCATGATCCCCATAGTATGAACGGCGCCCCCTTCCAGCACGAAGCAGTTTGGAATGAGCAACGTCCAAATTCCCATCTTGTTTATAAATCTTTGTTTTCATTTAAATGGGGTTGTTTATAATTGGCTAATGATCACAGCCAATATTTTTTAATGGTAAAAAAGGGAATTGTGGTATGGGTATTGTTTTTCATTTATTAATACAAATTCAAGGTCAATTTTGTGATATGTATATTTCTCCTCTTGATTAATTATTGTGCTTATACTGATCTTTCAAAATGTAATACATAATTGAATACAGACTATAGATAGTTACTTATAATAGTCAGAACTTATAGTTAGGTAAGTTAGGTTTTCTAGATATACAGAAATATATTTGAGATAGATAAACAGTCTTCAAACCTCTCAAAGGCATTCAGAAAATGGCATTTAAAATGGTTTAGGGTTTTTCTTGACAATGAGAAATGTCTGCTCCTGGCAGCACGAATTATGTCTGAGAGGAAGATGGGCATCGAAGAAACTCGTTATGGAGTTTGCTTTCAACATGGCAAGATTAGCCATTTTGGCAAGAAACTGTTCTTGCCTGTACTGCTTGACTGTTGTTGTAAGAGTCTACCAGACTTTCTGCAGAACACAGAAAAATGACTGACAGACGCCAATGCAGATGGACAGTTTGAAATTTCCTGCTTTGCTGAGAAGTGTTCCAGACACATTGTGGCCTATGGGCTGAAGATGGATGCCCCAACATTACAGAGGAACTTCGGGTGACTGTCCAGGCAGTAAGATGTCTCTGCCAATTCTAGTGTTTATATATTATCCTTCTGTGGTCTTTGATGGAGTTGAAGACAGATAGTTATAATTATAGTTTTCCTTAGTTATGATAAAAGATAAGCTACATATAGAACTTTGGACTCACAAGGATGGGATGGGTGATATTTTCTTTAAATCTTGCTAAAATATTGTAACTATGTTCTTACTTGGTAACTGTTCTGTTATATATAATTTGACTATGTTAAAGTTAAGACCTTTTTTTGTTTAAACAGAAAAGAGGAGATGTTGGGGAAGTCCTGTGTATATGTCAATAAATTACTGCTGGCCAATAGGAATCTAGATAGGTGGGGCTAGGAGTCCAGGAGGATTCTGGGAAGGAGAAAACACAGGAGAGTCGACATGTGATGCCATAGGGTAGGAAGCCCGGAACTATTCTCCGGTAAGAGACATACTTAGATTAACAATTATGGGGTAATTACTTAAGTCAGAGCTAGCCAGTAAGAAACAAGCAAGGCCAACAGCTTCATAATTAATACAGCGTCTTGTGTGTTTATTTGGGACTAGAAAGCGGCAGAGCCCAGGCGGCTGGCAGGGGATATACCAAAGTGGCTAGCAAGAAAAAGCTTCTCTTACCAATAGTGTGTGTGTTTGTCTCTAAATATTTATCAAAGAGTGTGTGTTTATCTCTATATATTATCCATAGAGTGTGTGTTTATCTCTAAATATTAATAACAGTATTTGTGTTTACCTCTAAATATAAATCTTATCGTGTTTGTCAATAAATATTAATCACAGAGTGTCCCGCGCTACCGTCTCGCCAGCAAGAACGACGCAGAACACTCGGATCCTTCTGCAGTAAAGCTTTAATGCATCTTGAGAGATAGATGATCAGCTTCTTAGAGGGAGACCCCAAGCTAAGAAACCCAGCCCCTTATATAAGCCTAGGAGCTCCGAGTGAGACGTGTAGAGCCGGGATTGGTGGTTTGCACATCACCCCAGATGACGCCACGGAGAGGCACAGCTTAAACGGTTAACTCCAACTGACAGCAGATAAATCCGGCAATAGCGATAGCGAGGGCGGCTCCTCAC
>NW_024433276.1:0-27581 GCF_017639785.1 Mesocricetus auratus | reverse complement strand
TGGTAGGTTGTCATGTAGTTAAGCACATAGTTTCACATACAGTGTTGTATCATTAGTTTTCATGAAGTTAAGTACATAGTTTCTCATATAGTGTTATATAGTTAGATTTCATGACGTTAAGCACGTAGTTTCGCAGACTGTGTTGTATCGTTAGTTCTCATGAAGTTAAGTACGTAGTTTCACATATAGTGTTATATAGTTGGATTTCATGAAGTTAAGCACATAGTTTCACACACAGTGTTATATTGTAAGTTTAGAAGAAGTTAAGCACATAGTTTCACACACAGTGTTGTATCGTTAGTTTTGAAGAAGTTAAGCATGTAGTTTCACACACAGTGTTGTAAAGTTAGTTTTGAAGAAGTTAAGAACTTGCTTTCTTATACAGTGTTATATGGTAGGTTCTCATGTAATTAAGCACATAGTTTCACATACAGTGTTGTATCATTAGTTTGCATGAAGTTAAGTATGTAGTTTCTCATATAGTGTTATATAGTTAGATTTCATGACGTTAAGCACGTAGTTTCGCAGACTGTGTTGCATCGTTAGTTTTCATGAAGTTAAGTATGCAGTTCCACATATAGTGTTATATAGTTGGATTTCATGAAGTTAAGCACATAGTTTCACACAAAGTGTTGTATTTTTGGTTTGAAGAAGTTAAGCACTTAGTTTCACATACTGTATTGTGTCGTTAGTTTTCATGAAGTTAAGCACGTAGTTTCTAATACAGTGTTATATGGTAAGTTCTCATGAGGTTGAGCACATGGTTTCACACACAGTGTTGTATAGTTAGTTTCGAAGAAGAGAAGCAAGTAGTTTCTAATACAGAGTTATGTGGTAGGTTCTCATGTAGTTAAGCACATAGATTCACATACAGTGTTGTATTATTAGTTTTCATGAAGGTAAGTACGTAGTTTCTCATATAGTGTTATATAGTTAGATTTCATGAAGTTAAGCACGTAGTTTCGCAGACTGTGTTGCATCGTTAGTTTTCATGAAGTTAAATACGTAGTTGCACATATAGTGTTATATAGTTGGATTTCATGAAGTTAAGCACATACTTTGACACACAGTGTTGTATTGTTAGTTTTGAAGAAGTTAAGCACTTAGTTTCATATACTGTGTTGTGTCGTTAGTTTTCATGACGTTAAGCACGTAGCTTCTAATACAGTGTTATATGATTAGTTCTCATGAAGTTGGGTACATAGTTTAACACACAATGTTGTATGGTTAGTTTTGAAGAAGTTAAGCTTGTAGTTTCACACACAGTCTTGTAAAGTTAGCTTTGAAGAAGTTAAGCACGTATTTTCTAATACATTGTCATATGGTAAGTTCTCATGTAGTTAAGCACGTAGTTTCAAGTACACTGTTGTATCATTAGTTTTCATGAAGTTAAGTACGTAGTTTCTCATATAGTGTTATATAGTTAGATTTCATGAAGTTAAACACATAGATTCGCACACAGTGTTGTATCGTCAGTTTCGAAGAAGATAAGCACGTAGTTTCTAATAGAGTGTTATATAGTTAGATTTCATGAAGTTAAGCACATAGTTTCACACACAGTGTTGTATCATCAGTTACGAAGAATATAAGCACATAGTTTCTAATACAGTGTTATATAGTTAGATTTCATGAAGTTAAGCACATAGTATCACACACAGTGTTGTAGCATTAGTTTTGAAGAAGTTAAGTTTGTAGTTTCACACACAGTGTTGTATTGTCAGTTTCCATGAAGATAAGCACGTAATTTCTAATACATTGTTATATGGTAAGTTCTCATATAGTTAAGCACGTAGTTTCACATACACTGTTGTAGCATTAGTTTTCATGAAGTTAAGTACGTAGTTTCTCATATAGTGTTATATAGTTAGATTTCATGATGTTAAGCACATAGTTTCACACACAGTGTTGTAACGTCTGTTTCGAAAAAGATAAGCACGTAGTTTCTAATACAAGGTTATATCGATAGATTTCATGAAGTTAAGAACATAGTTTCACACACAGTGTTGTATCGTTAGTTTTGAAGAAGTTAAGCATGTAGTTTCACACACAGTGTTGTAAAGTTAGTTTTGAAGAAGTTAAGCACGTAGTTTCTAATACAGTGTTATATGGAAAGTTCTCATGTAGTTAAGCACATAGTTTCACTTACACTGTTGTATCATTAGTGTTCATTAAGTTAAGGACATAGTTTCTCATATATTGTTATATAGTTAGATTTCATAAAGTTTAGCACATAGTTTCGCACACAGTGTTGTATCGTTAGTTTCGAAGAAGATAGGGACATAGTTTCCAATACAATTTTATATAGTTAGATTTCATGAACTTAAGCACATAGTTTCACACACAGTGTTGTATCATCAGTTTCGAAGAAGATAAGCACGTAGTTTCCAATACAGTTTTAAATAGTTAGATTTCATGAAGTTAAGCACATAGTTTCACACACAGTATTGTATCATCAGTTTCGAAGAAGATATGCACGTAGTTTCTAATTCAGGGTAATATAGTTTGATTTCATGAAGTTAAGCACATAGTTTCACACGCAGTATTGTATCGTTAGTTTTGAAGAAGTTAAGCATGTAGTTTCACACACTGCGTTGTAACGTTACTTTTGAAGAAGTTAAGCACGTAGTTTCACTTAATGTGTTGTGTCGTTAGTTTTCATGAAGTTAAGCACGTAGTTTCTAATATTGTGTTATATGGTTAGTTCTCATGAAGTTGAGCACTTAGTTTCACACATAGTGTTTTATTGTTAGTCTTGAAGAAGTTAAGCATGTAGTTTCACACACAGTGTGGTAAATTAGTTTTGAAGAAGTTAAGCACGTAGTTTCTCATACAGTGTTATATGGTTAGTTCTCATGTAGTTAAGCACATAGTTTCACATACAATGTTGTATCATTAGTTTTCATGAAGTTAAGTACATAGTTTCTCATATAGTGTTATGTAGTTAGATTTCATGAAGTTTAGCATATAGTTTCGCACACAGTGTTGTATCGTTAGTTTCGAAGAAGATAAGCACGTAGTTTCTAAAACAGGGTCATATAGTTAGATTTCATGAAGTTAAGTACATAGTTTCAAACACAGTGTTGTATCGTTAGTTTTAAAGAAGTTAAGCATGTAGTTTCACACACAGTGTTGTATTGTTAGTATCCATGAAGATAATCATGTAAGTTCTAATACAGTGTTATATGGTAGGTTCTCATGTAGTTAAGCACATAGTTTCACATACAGTGTTGTATCATTAGTGTTCATGAAGTTAAGTACGTAGTTTCTCATACACTGTTATATAGTTAGATTTCATGACGTTTAGCACGTAGTTTCAGTAGACTGTGTTGTATCGTTAGTCTTCTTGAAGTTAAGTACGTAGTTTCACATATAGTGTTATATAGTTGGATTTCATGAAGTTAAGCATGTAGTTTCACACACAGTGTTGTATTGTTAGTTTTGAAGAAGTTAAGCACTTAGTTTCACGTACTGAGTTGTGTAGTTACTTTCATAAAGTTAAGCACGTAGTTTCTAATACAGTTTTATATGGTAAGTTCTCATGAGGTTGAGCACATAGTTTCACACACAGTGTTGTATCGTTAGTTTCAAAGAAGAGAAGCACGTAGTTTCTAATAGAGTGTTATGTGGTAGGTTATCATGTAGTTAAGCACAGAGTTTCACATACAGTGTTGTATCATTAGTATTCATGAAGTTAAGTACGTAGTTTCTCATATAGTGTTATATAGTTAGATTTCATGACGTTAAGCACGTAGTTTCACAGAGTGTGTTGAATCGTTAGTTTTCATGAAGTTAAGTATGTAGTTTCACGTATAGTGTTATATAGTTGGATTTCATGAAGTTAAGCATATAGTTTCACACACAGTGTTGTATTGTTAGTTTTGAAGAAGTTAAGCACATAGTTTCACACACAGTGTTGTATCATTAGTTTTGAAGAAGTTAAGCATGTAGTTTCACACACAGTGTTGAAAAGTTAGTTTTGAAGAAGTTAAGCAAGTAGGTTCTAATACAGTGTTATATGGTAAGTACTAATGTAGTTAAGCATGTAGTTTCACATACACTATTGTATCATTAGATTTCATGAAGTTAAGTATGTAGTTTCTCATATAGTGCTATATAGTTAAATTTCATGAAGTTAAGCACATAGTTTCGCACGCAGTGTTGTATTGTCAGTTTCGAAGATGATAAGCACGTAGTTTCTAATACACTGTTATATAGTTAGATTTCATGACAGTAAGCACATAGTTTCACACACTGTGTTGTGTCCTCAGTTTCGAAGAAGATATGCACGTAGTTTCTAATTCAGGGTTATATAGTTATATTTCATGAAGGTAAGCACATAGTTTCACACACAGTGTTATATCGTTAGTTTTGAAGAAGTTAAGCATGTAGTTTCACACATTGTGTTGTAACGTTAGTTTTGAAAAAGTTAAGCACATAGTTTCACATACAATGTTGTATTATTAGTTTTCATGAAGTTAAGTACACACTTTCTCATATAGTGTTATGTAGTTAGATTTCATGAAGTTTAGCACAAAGTTTCACACAGTGTTGTATCGTTAGTGTCGAAGAAGATAGGCACGTAATTTCTAATACAAGGTTATATAGTTAGATTTCATGAAGTTAAGCACATAGTTTCACACACAGTGTTGTATCGTTAGTTTTAAAGAATTTAAACACTTAGTTTCACATACTGTGCTGTGTAGTTAGTTTTTATGAATTTAAGCACGTAGATTCTAATACAGTGTTATATGATTAGGTTCTCATGAAGTTGAGCACATAGTTTCACACACAGTGTTGTATCATTAGTTTTCTTGAAGTTAAGTACGTAGTTTCTCATATAGTGTTGTATAGTTAGATTTCATGAAGTTAAGCACGTAGTTTCTAATACATTGTTATATGGTAAGTTCTCATGTAAGTTAAGTACATAGTTTCACATACAGTGTTGTATAGATAATTTTGAAGAAGTTAAGCATATAGTTTCACACACAGTCTTGTATTGTTAGTTTTGAAGAAGTTAAGCACATATTTTCACACACAGTGTTGTATCATTAGTTTTGAAGAAGTTAAGCATGTAGTTTCACACACTGTGTTGTAACGTTAGTTTTGAAGAAGTTAAGCACGTAGTTTCTAATACAGTGTTATATGGTACGTTCTCATGTAGTTAAGCACATAGTTTCACATACAGTGTTTTATCATTAGTTTTCATGAAGTTAAGTACGTAGTTTCTCATATAGTGTTATATAGTTAGATTTCATGAAGTTAAGCACATAGTTTCGCACACAGTGTTGTATCGGTAAGTTTCAAGAAGATAAGCACGTAGTTTCTACATACAGTGTTATATAGTTAGCTTTCATGAAGTTAAGCACATAGTTTCACACATAGTGTTGTATCATCAGTTTTGAAGGAGATAAGCATGTAGTTTCTACATACAGTGTTATATAGTTAGATTTCATGAAGTTAAGCACGTAGTTTCACACACAGTGTTGTATCGTTAGTTTTGAATGAAGTTAAGTACGTAGTTTCTTATACAGTGTTATATAGTAGGTTCTCATGAAGTAAGCACATAGTTTCACATACAGTGTTGTATCATTAGTTTTCATGAAGTTAAGTACGTAGTTTCTCATATGTTGTTATATAGTTACATTTCATGACGTTAAGCGCATAGTTTCTCAGACTGTGTTGTGTCATTAGTTTTCATGAAGTTAAGCACGTAGTTTCTACATATAGTGTTATATAGTTAGATTTCATGAAGTTAAGCACATAGTTTCACACACAGTGTTGTATCTTTAGTTTTGAAGAAGTTAAGCACTTAGTTTCACATACTGTGTTGTGTGGTTAGTTTTTCATGAAGTTAAGCACGTAGTTTCTAATACAGTGTTATATGGTAAGTTCTCATGAGGTTGAGCACATAGTTTCACACACAGTGTTGTATCGTTAGTTTTCGAAGAAGTTAAGCATGTAGTTTCTAATACAGTGTTATATGGTAGGTTCTCATGTAGTTAAGCACATAGTTTCACATACAGTGTTGTATCATTAGTTTTCATGAAGTTAAGTACTTTAGTTTCTCATATAGTGTTATATAGTTTGATTTCATGACGTTAAGCACGTAGTTTCACAGACTGTGTTGTATCGTTAGTTTTCATGAAGTTAAGTACGTAGTCTCACATATAGTGTTATATAGTTGGATTTCAGGAAGTTAAGCACATTGTTTCACACACAGTGTTGTATTGTTAGTTTTGAGGAAGTTAAGCACTTAGTTTCACAAACTGTGTTGTGTCGTTAGTTTTCATGAAATTAAGCACGTAGTTTCTAATACAGTGTTAGAAGGTAAGTTCTCTTGATGTTGAGCACATAGTTTCACACACAGTGTTGTATCGTCAGTTTCGAAGAAGATAAGCACGTAGTTTCTAATACAGTGTTATATAGTTAGTTTTCATGAAGTTAAGCACATAGTTTCGCACACAGTGTTGTATCGTCAGTTTCGAAGAAGATAAGCACGTAGTTTCTAATACAGTGTTATATAGTTAGATTTCATGAAGTTAAGCACATAGTTTCACACACAGTGTTGTATCATTAGTTTTGAAGAAGTTAAGCATGTAGTTTCACACACTGTGTTGTAACTTTAGTTTTGAAGAAGTTAAGAACGCAGTTTCTTATACAGTGTTATATGGTAGGTTCTCATGTAGTTAAGCTCATATTTTCACATACAGTGTTGTATCATTAGTTTTCATGAAGTTAAGTACGTAGTTTCTCATATAGTGTTATATAGTTAGATTTCATGAAGTTAAGCACGTAGTTTCACAGACTGTGTTGTATCGTTAGTTTTCATGAAGTTAAGTATGTAGTTTCACATATAGTGTTATATAGTTGGATTTCATGAAGTTAAGCACATAGTTTCACACACAGTGTTGTATTGTTAGTTTTGAAGAAGTTAAGCACTTAGTTTCACATACTGTGTTGTGTCGTTAGTTTTCATGAAGTTAAGCACGTAGTTTCTAATACAGTGTTATATGGTAAGTTCTCATGAGGTTGAGCACATAGTTTCACACACAGTGTTGTATCGTTAGTTTCGAAGAAGATAAGCACGTAGTTTCTAATAGAGTGTTATGTGGTAGGTTCTCATGTAGTTAAGCACATAGTTTCACATACAGTGTTGTATCATTAGTTTTCATGAAGTTAAGTACGTAGTTTCTCATATAGTGTTATATAGTTAGATTTCATGAAGTTAAGCACGTAGTTTCGCAGACTGTGTTGTATCGTTAGTTTTCATGAACTTAAGCACGTAGTTCTAATACAGTGTTATATAGTTAGATTTCATGAAGTTAAGCACATAGTCTCACACACAGTGTTTTATTGTTAGTTTTGGAGAAGTTAAGCACTTAGTCACATACTGTGTTGTGTCGTTAGTTTTCATGAAGTTAAGCACGTAGTTTCTAATACAGTGTTATATGGTTAGTTCTCATGAAGTTGAGCACATAGTTTCACACACAGTGTTGTATCGTTAGTTTTGAAGAAGTTAAGCATGTAGTTTCACACTCAGTTTTGTATTGTTAGCTTTCATGAAGTTAAGCACGTAAGTTCTAATAAAGTGTTATATGGTAAGTTCTCATGTAGTTAAGCACATAGTTTCACATACAGTGTTGTATCATTAGTTTTAATGAAGTTAAGTACGTAGTTTCTCATATAGTGTTATATAGTTAGATTTCATGCAGTTAAGCACGTAGTTTCACATATAGTGTTATATAGTTGGATTTCAGGAGGTTAAGCACAAAATTTTACACACAGTGTTGTATTGTTAGTTTTGAAGAATTTAAGCACTTAGTTTCACATACTGTGTTGTGTAGTTAGTTTTCATGAAGTTAAGCACGTAGTTTCTAATACAGTGTTATATGATAAGTTTTCATGAAGTTGAGCACATAGTTTCACACACAGTGTTGTATCGTTAGTTTTGAAGAAGTTAAGCACGTAGTTTCACACACAGTGTTGTAAAGTTAGTTTTGAAGAAGTTAAGCACGTAGTTTCTAATACAGTGTTATATGGTAAGTTCTCATGTAGTGTAAGCACATAGTTTCACAAACAGTGTTGTATAGATAATTTTGAAGAAGTTAAGCATGTAGTTTCACATACAGTGTTGTATCGTTAGATTTGAAGCAGTTAAGCATGTAGTTTCACACACAGTGTTGTATCGTTAGTTTTGAAGAAGTTAAGCATGTAGTTTCACACACTGTGTTGTAACGTTAGTTTTGAAGAAGTTAAGCATGTAGTTTCTTATACAGTGTTATATGGTAGGTTCTCATGTAGTTAAGCACATAGTTTCACATACAGTGTTGTATCATTAGTTTTCATGAAGTTAAGTACGTAGTTTCTCATATAGTGTTATATAGTTAGATTTCATGACGTTAAGCACATAGTTTCGCAAACTGTGTTGTATCGTTAGGTTTCATGAAGTTAAGTACGTAGTTTCACATATAGTGTTATATAGTTGGATTTCATGAAGTTAAGCACATAGTTTCACACACAGTGTTGTATTGTTAGTTTTGAAGAAGTTAAGCACTTAGTTTCACATACTGTGTTGTGTGGTTAGTTTTCATGAAGTTAAGCACGTAGTTTCTAATACAGTGTTATATGGTAAGTTCTCATGAGGTTGAGCACATAGTTTCACACACAGTGTTGTATCGTTATTTTCGAAGAAGAGAAGCATGTAGTTTCTAATAGACTGTTATATGGTAGGTTCTCATGTAGTTAAGCACATAGTTTCACATACAGTGTTGTATCATTAGTTTTCATGAAGTTAAGTACGTAGTTTCTCAAATAGTGTTGTATAGTTTGATTTCATGACGTTAAGCACGTAGTTTCACAGACTGTGTTGTGTCGTTAGTTTTCATGAAGTTAAGTACGTAGTTTCACATATAGTGTTATATAGTTGGATTTCATGAAGTTAAGCACATAGTTTCACACACAGTGTTGTATTGTTAGTTTTGAAGAAGTTAAGCACTTAGTTTCACATAAAGTGTTGTGTCTTTAGTTTTCATGAAGTTAAGCACGTAGTTTCTAATACAGTGTTATATGGTAAGTTCTCATGAGGTTGAGCACATAGTGTCGCACAAAGTGTTGTATCGTTAGTTTCGAAGAAGATAAGCACGTAGTTTCTAATACGGTGTTATATAGTTAGATTTCATGAAGTTAAGCACATAGTTTCGCACACTGTGTTGTATCGTCAGTTTCATAGAAGATAAGCACGTAGTTTCTAATACAGGGTTATATAGTTAGATTTCATGAAGTTAAGCACATAGTTTCACACGCAGTGTTGTATCATTAGTTTTGAAGAAGTTAAGCATGCAGTTTCACACACTGTGTGGTAACATTAGTTTTGAAGAAGTTAAGAACATAGTTTCTTATACAGTGTTATATGGTAGGTTTTCATGTAGTTAAACACATAGTTTCACATACAGTGTTGTATCATTAGTTTTCATGAAGTTAAGTACGTAGTTTCTCATATAGTGTTATATAGTTAGATTTCATGTAGTTTAGCACGTAGTTTCACAGACTGTATTGTATCGATAGTTTTCATGAAGTTAAGTATGTAGGTTCACATATAGTGTTATATAGTTGGATTTCATGAAGTTAAGCACATAGTTTCACACACAGTGTTGTATTGTTAGTTTTGAAGAAGTTAAGCACTTGGTTTCACATACTGTGTTTTGTCGTTAGTTTTCATGAAGTTAAGCACGTAGTTTCTAATACAGTGTTATATGGTAAGTTCTCATGAGGTTGAGCACATAGTTTCACACACAGAGTTGTATCGTTAGTTTCGAAGAAGATAAGCAAGTAGTTTCTAATAGAGTGTTATGTGGTAGGTTGTCATGTAGTTAAGCACATAGTTTCACATACTGTGTTGTATCATTAGTTTTCATGAAGTTAAGTACGTAGTTTCTCATATAGTGTTATATAGTTAGATTTCATGAAGTTAAGCACGTAGTTTCGCAGACTGTGTTGTTTCGTTAGTTTTCATGAACTTAAGCACGTAGTTCTAATACAGTGTTATATAGTTAGATTTCATGAAGTTAAGCACATAGTCTCACACCCAGTGTTTTATTGTTAGTTTTGGAGAAGTTAAGCACTTAGTTTCACATACTGTGTTGTGTTGTTAATTTTCATGAAGTTAAGCACGTAATTTCTAATACAGTGTTATATGGTTAGTTCTCATGAAGTTGAGCACATAGTTTCACACACAGTGTTGTATCGTTAGTTTTGAAGAAGTTAAGCATGTTGTTTCACACTCAGTTTTGTATTGTTACTTTCCTGAAGATAAACACGTAAGTTCTAATAAAGTGTTATATGGTAGGTTCACATGTAGTTAAGCACATAGTTTCACATACAGTGTTGTATCATTAGTTTCAATGAAGTTGAGTACGTAAATTCTCATATAGTGTTATATAGTTAGATTTCATGCAGTTAAGTACGTAGTTTCACATATAGTGTTATATAGTTGGATTTCAGGAGGTTAAGCACAAAATTTTACACACAGTGTTGTATTGTTAGTTTTGAAGAATTTAAACACTTAGTTTCACATACTGTGTTGTGTAGTTAGTTTTTATGAATTTAAGCACGTAGATTCTAATACAGTGTTATATGATTAGTTTTCATGAAGTTGAGCACATAGTTTCACACACAGTGTTGAATCGTTAGTTTTGAAGAATTTAAGCACGTAGTTTCCGACACAGTGTTGTAAACTTAATTTTGAAGAAGTTAAGCACGTAGTTTCTAATACATTGTTATATGGTAAGTTCTCATGTATGTAAGCACATAGTTTCACAAACAGTGTTGTATAGATAATTTTGAAGAAGTTAAGCATGTAGTTTCACACACAGTGTTGTATCATTAGATTTGAAGCAGTTAAGCATGTCGTTTCACACACAGTGTTGTATCATTAGTTTTGAAGAAGTTAAGCATGTAGTTTCACACACTGTGCTGTAACGTTAGTTTTGAAGAAGTTAGGAAAGTAGTTTCTTATACAGTGTTATATTGTAGGTTCTCATGTAGTTAAGCACATAGTTTTACATACAGTGTTTTGTCATTAGTTTTCATGAAGTTAAGTAAGTAGTTTCTCATATAGTGTTATATACTTAGATTTCATGACGTTAAGCACGTAGTTTCGCAAACTGTGTTGTATCGTTAGGTTTCATGAAGTTAAGTACGTAGTTTCACATATAGTGTTATATAGTTGGATTTCATGAAGTTAAGCACATAGTTTCACACACAGTGTTGTATTTTTAGTTTTAAAGAAGGTAAGCACTTAGTTTCACATACTGTGTTGTGTCGTTAGTTTTCATGAAGTTAAGCATGTAGTTTCTATTACAGTGTTATATGATTGTTTCTCCTGAAGTGAAGCACGTACTTTCCCAGACTGTGTTTTATCGTTACTTTTCATGAAGGTAAGTACGTAGTTTCACATATAGTGTTATATAGTTGGATTTCATGAAGTTAAGCACGTAGTTTCTAATACAGTGTTATATTCTAAGTTCTCATGAGCTTGAGCACATAGTTTCACAAAGTGTTGTATCATTAGTTTCGAAAAAGATAAGCACCTACTTTCTAATGGAGTGTTATGTGGTAGGTTCTCATGTAGTTAAGCACATCGATTCACATACAGAGTTGTATCATTAGTTTTGAAGAAGTTAAGCATGTAGTTTCACACACAGTTTTGTAAAGTTAGTTTTGAAGTCGTTAAGCACGTAGTTTCTAATACAGTGTTATATGGTAAGTTCTCATGTTGTTAAGCACATAGTTTCACAAACACTGTTTTATCATTAGTTTTCATGAAGTTAGTATGTAGTTTCTCATATAGTGATATATCGTTAGATTTCATGAAGTTTAGCACGTAGTCTCACAGACTGCGTTGTATCGATAGTTTTCATGAAGTTAAGTATGTAGTTTCACATATAGTGTTATATAGTTGGAATTCTTGAAGTTAAGCACACAGTTTCACACACAGTGTTGTATTGTTAGTTTTGAAGAAGTTAAGCACTTGGTTTCACATGCTGTGTTTTGTCGTTAGTTTTCATGAAGTTAAGCACATATATTCTAATTCAGTGCTATATGGTTAGTTCTCATAAAGTTGAGCACATAGTTTCACACACAGTGTTTTATTGTTAGTTTTGAAGAAGTTAAGCATGTAGTTTCACACACAATGTTGTAAAGTTAGTTTTGAAGAAGTTAAGTACGTAGTTTCTAATACAGTGTTATATAGCAAGTTCTCATGTTGTTAAGCACATAGTTTCACATACCGTGTTGTGTCATTAGTTTCATGAAGTTTAGTATGTAGATTCTCATATAGTGTTATATAGTTAGATTTCATGAAGTTAAGCACATAGTTTCGCACACTGTGTTGTATTGTCAGTTTCGAAGAAGATAAGCACGTATTTTCTAATACAGTGTTATATAATTAGATTCATGATGTTAAGCACATAGTTTCACACACAGTGTTGTTTCTTCAGTTTCGAAGAAGATAAGCACGTAGTTTCTAATACAGTGTTAAATAGTTAGATTTCATGAAGTTAAGCACATAGTTTCACACACAGTGTTGTATTGCTTTTTTTGAAGAAGTTAAGCATGTAGTTTCACACACAGTGTTGTATTGTTAGTTTCCATGAAGATAAGCACGTAAGTACTAATACAGTGTTATATGGTAGGTTCTCATGTAGTTAAGCATATAGTTTCACATACAGTGTTGTATCATTAGTTTTCATGAAGTTAAGTACGTAGTTTCCAATATAGTGTTATATAGTTACATTTCATGAAGTTAAGCACGTAGTCTCGCAGACTGTGTTGTGTCGATAGTTTTCATGAAGTTAACTATGTAGTTTCACATATAGTGTTATATAGTTGCATTTCATGAAGTTAAGCACATCGTTTCACACACAGTGTTGTATTGCTAGTTTTGAAGAAGTTAAGCAATTAGTTTCACATACTGTGTTGTGTCGTTAGTTTTCATGAAGTTAAGCACGGAGTTTCTAATACAGTGTTATATGGTTAGTTCTCATGAAGTTGAGCACATAGTTTCACACACTGTGTTGTATCGTAGTTTTGAAGAAGTTAAGCACCTAGTTTCTAATACAGTGTTATATGGTAAATTCTCATGTAGTTAAGCACGTAGTTTCACATACACTGTTGTATCATTAGTTTTAATGAAGTTAAGTACGTAGTTTCTCATATAGTGTTATATAGTTGGATTTCATGAAGTTAATCACATAGTTTTGCCCACGGTGTTGTATCGGTAGTTTCGAAGAAGATAAGCACGCAGTTTCTAATACAGTGTTATATGGTAGGTTCTCATGTAGTTAAGCACAAAGTTTCACATACAGTGTTGTATCTTTAGTTTTCATGAAGTTAAGTACGTAGTTTCACATATAATGTTATATAGTTGGATTTCATGAAGTTAAGCACATAGTTTCACACACAGTGTTGTATTGTTAATTTTGAAGAAGTTAAGCACTTAGTTTCACATCCTGTGTTGTGTCGTTAGTTTTCATGTAGTTAAGCATGTAGTTTCTAATACAATTTTATATGGTTAGTTCTCATGATATTGAGCACATAATTTCACACACGGTGTTGTATAGTTAGTTTTGCAGAAGTTAAGCTTGTAGTTTCACACACAGTGTTGTAAAGTTAGTTTTGAAGAAGTTAAGCATGTAGTTTCTAATAGAGTGTTATATATAATTTCTCATGTAGTTAAGCACGTAGTTTCACATACACTGTTGAATCATTTGTTTTAATGAAGTTAAGTACGTACTTTCTCATATAGTGTTATATAGTTGGATTTCAGGAAGTTATAAACATAGTTTCACACAGAGTATTGTATTGTTAGTTTTGAAGAACTTAAGCACTTAGTTTCACATACTGTGCTCTGTCGTTAGTTTTCATGAAGTTAAGAACGTAGTTTCTAATACAATGTTATATGATTAGTTCTCATGAAATTGAGCACATAGTTTCACACACAGTGTTCTATCGGTAGTTTTGAAGAAGTTAAGCATGTAGTTTCACACACAGTGTTGTAAAGTTAGTTTCGAAGAAGATAAGCACGTAGTTTCTAATAGAGTGTTATGTGGTAGGTTCTCATGTAGTTAAGCACATAGTTTCACATACAGTGTTGTATCATTAGGTTTCATGAAGTTAAGTACGTAGTTTCTCATATAGTGTTATATAGTTAGATTTCATTAGGTTAAGCACGTAGTTTCGCAGACTGTGTTGTATCGTTACTTTTCATGAAGTTTAGTACGTAGTACACATATAGTGTTATATAGTTGGACTTCATGAAGGTAAGCACATAGTTTCACACACAGTGTTGTATTGTTAGTTTTGAAGAAGTTAAGCACATAGTTTCACACACAGTGTTGTATCGTCAGTTTCGAAGAAGTTAAGCTCGAAGTTTATAACACAGTGTTATATAGTTAGAATTCATGAAGTTAAGCACATAGTTTCACACACAGTGTTGTATCGTTAGTTTTGAAGAAGTTAAGCATGTAGTTTCACAGACTGTGTGATGACGTTAGTTATGAAGAAGTTAAGAACGTAGTTTCTTATACAGTGTTATATGGTAGGTTCTCATGTAGTTAAGCACATAATTTCAAATACAATGTTGTAACATTAGTTTCCATGAAGTTAACTACGTAGTTTCTCATGTAGTGTTAAATAGTTAGATTTCATGACGTTAAGCATGTAGTATCGCAGAATGTTTTGTATCGATAGTTTCATGAAGTTAAGTACGTAGTTTCACATATAGTGTTATATAGTTGGATTTCATGAAATTCAGCACATAGTTTCACACACAGTGTTGTTTTGTTAGTTTTGAAGAAGTTAAGCACTTAGTTTACCATATGTGTTGTGTCGTTAGTTTTCATGAAGTTAAGCACGTAGTTTGTCATACAGTGTTATATGGCAAGTTCTCATGTAGTTAAGCACATAGTATCAATACACTGTTGTATCATTATTTTTCATGAAGTTAAGTACATACTTTCTCATATAGTGTTATATAGTTAGATTTCATGACGTTTAGCACAGAGATTAGCACACAGTGTTGTATAGTTAGTTTCCAAGAAGATAAGCACGTAGCTTCTAATACAGTGTTATATAGTTAGATTTCATGAAGTTAAGCACATAGTTTCACACGCAGTGTTGTATCGCTAGTTTTGAAGAAGTCAAGCATGTAGTTTCACACACAGTTTTGTATTGTTAGTTTCCATGAACATAAGCACGTAGTTTCTAGTAGAGTGTTATGTGGTAGGTTTTCATGTAGTTAAGCACATAGTTTCACATACAGTGTTGTATCATTAGTTTTCATGAAGTTAAGTATGTAGTCTCTCATATAGTGTTATGTAGTTAGATTTCATGAAGTTAAGCACATAGTTACACACACAGTGTTGTATCGTATGTTTCGAAGAAGATAACCACGTAGTTTCTAATACAGTGTTATATAGTTAGATTTCATGAAGTCAAGCACATAGTTTCACACACAGTGTTGTATCGTTAGTTTTGAAGAAGTTAAGCATGTAGTTTCACACACTGTGTTGTAACGTTAGTTTTGAAGAAGTTAAGCACGTAGTTTCACATACACTGTTGTTTCATTAGTTTTCATGAAGTTAAGTACGTTGTTTATCATACAGTGTTATATAGTTAGATTTCATGAAGTTAAGCACATAGTTTCACACACAGTGTTGTATGGTTAGTTTTGAAGAAGTTAAGCATGTAGTTTCACACACAGTGTTGTATTGTTAGTTTCCATGAAGATAAGCACGTAAGTTCTCATACAGTGTTATATGGTAAGTTCTCATGTAGTTAAGCACATTGTTTCACATACAGTTTTGTTTCATTAGTTTTCATGAAGTTAAGTACGTAGTTTCTCATACAGTCTTATATAGTTAGATTTCATGACGTTAAGCATGTAGTTTCGCAGAATGTGTTGTATCATTAGTTTTCATGAAGTTAAGTAAGTAGTTTTACATACAGTGTTATATAGTTGGATTTCATGAAGTTAAGCACATAGTTTCACACACAGTGTTGTAAAGTTAGTTTTGAAGAAGTTAAGCACATAGATTCTAATACAGTGTTATATGATATGTTCTCATGTAGTTAAGCACCTAGTTTCACATACATTGTTGTGTCATTAGTTTTCATGAAGTTAAGTACGTAGTTTCTCATATAGTGTTATATAGTTAGATTTCATGAAGTTAAGCACATAGTTACACACACAGTGTTGTATCGTCAGTTTCGAAGAAGATAAGCACATAGTTTCTAATACAGTGTTATATAGTTAGATTTCATGAAGTTAAGCACATAGTTTCACACACAGTGTTGTATTGTTAGTTTTGAAGAAGTTAAGCAATTAGTTTCACATACTTTGTCGTGTCGTTAGTTTTCTTGATGGTAAGCACGTAGTTTCTAATACAGTGTTATATGGTACGTTTTCATGAGGTTGAGCACATGGTTTCACACACAGTGTTGTATCGTTAGTTTCTAAGAAGATAAGCACGTAGTTTCTAATAGAGTGTTATGTGTAGGTTGTCAAGTAGTTAAGCACATAGTTTCACATACAGTGTTGTATCATTAGTTTGAAGAAGTTAAGCATGTAGTTTCACACTCAGTGTCGTAAAGTTAGTTTTGAAGACGTTAAGCACGTAGTTTATAATGCAGTGTTATATGGTAAGTTCTCATGTAGTTAAGCACATAGTTTCACATATACTGTTGTGTCATTAGTTTTCATGAAGTTAAGTACGTAGTTTCTCATATGGTGTTATATAGTTAGATTTCATGAAGTCTAGCACATAGTTTCGCCCACAGTGTTGTATCATTAGTTTTGAAGAAGATAAGCACGCAGTTTCTAATACAGTGTTATATGGTAGGTTCTCATGTAGTTAAGCACAAAGTTTCACATACAGTGTTGTATCATTAGTTTTCATGAAGTTATGTACGTAGTTTCTCATATAGTGTTATGTAGTTAGATTTCATGAAGTTAAGCACGTAGTTTCGCAGACGGTGTTGTATCGATAGTTTTCATGAAGTTAAGTACATAGTTTCACATAGTGTTATATAGTTGGATCATGAAGTTAAGCACATAGTTTCACACACCGTGTTTTATTGTTAGTTTTGAAGAAGTTAAGCACTTAGTTTCACATACTGTGTTGTGTCGTTAGTTTTCATGAAGTTAAGCACGTAGTATCTAATACAGTTTTATATGGTTAGTTCTCATGAAGTTGAGCACATAGTTTCAAACACGGTGTTGTATAGTTAGTTTTGAAGAAGTTAAGCTTGTAGTTTCACACACAGTGTTTTCAAGTTTGTTTTGAAGAAGTTAAGCATGTAGTTTCTAGTACAGTGTTATATATAAGTTCTCATGTAGTTTAGCACGTAGTTTCACATACACTGTTGTATCATTTGTTTTCATGAAGTTAAGTACGTAGTTTCTCATATAGTGATATATAGTTGGATTTCAGGAAGTTAAGCACATAGTTTCACACAGAGTGTTGTATTGTTAGTTTTGAAGAAGTTAAGCACTTAGTTTCACATACTGTGCTCTGTCGATAGTTTTCATGAAGTTAAGCACGTAGTGTCTAATACAGTGTTATATGGTAAGTTCTCATGAAGTTGAGCACATGGTATCACACACCGTGTTTTATCGTTAGTTCGAAGAAGATAAGCACGTAGCTTCTAATAGCGTGTTATGTGGTAGGTTCTCATGTAGTTAAGCACATAGTGTCACATACAGTGTTGTATCATTAGTTTTGTAGAAGTTAAGCATGTAGTTTCACACACAGTGTTGTATCGTTAGTTTTGAAGACGTTAAGCACGTAGTTTCTAATACAGTGTTTCTAATATAGTGTGGTGAGATTGAGTCTCCAGCGGGGACCGCCTGCCCATCACCCATCCCCCCATGATCTTCTGGGCTGCTCCCGGCATCCAGAAGAGACACCCACACAGGAAAGAGATCAGCTCCTCCAAGACCCCAACCCAGCGAGCCGAGGTTCAGGTGAGATTGGGTCTCCGGCTGGTACCGCCCGCCCATCACCCATACCCCTCCATCTTCGGGGCCGCTCCAGGCGTCCAGAAGAGCTGCCCACACAGGAAAGAGATCAGCCCCTCCAAGACCCCAACCCAGCGAGCCCAGCTTCAGGTGAGATTGGGTCTCCGGCTGGGACCTCCCACCCATCACCCATCCCCCTCCATCTTCGGGGCCGCTCCCGGGTTCCAGAAGAGCCGCCCACACAGGAAAGAGATCAGCCCCTCCAAGACCCCAACTCCAGGGAGCCCAGCTTCAGCCCGCAGTAAGGAAGGAGACCAGTGGAGACAGAAAGACCCCACCAGCACCCACTGGAAGAAGAGATGGGAAGAAGACAGAATAAGAGATCACTCAGCAATAGAAACACCAACATGACCCCACCAGAATCCAGGGATCCAACACCAGCAAGTCCGGAAAAGCACTACATAGATGAAGAAGAGGAGACAGACCTTAAAAATTATTTCATGAAGATGATGGAGAGCCTCAAAGAAGAAACGAGGAAATCCCTTAAAGAAATAGAAGAAAAAACAAACAAAAAAATCCATGAAATGGGGGAAAATTTTCAAGAAATAAACAAATCTCTCAAAGAATCTAAAGAGCACCAAGAAAAAATAACCAAGAAAATTAAGGAAACAGCTCAAACAGTTGAAGGATTGAAAGCTGAAATAGAAACGATAAAGAAAACACAGAATGAAGGGATGCTGGAAATAGAAAAGCTCGGTAAACGGTCTGGAACTACAGATGCAAGTATCACCAATAGAATACAAGAGATAGAAGAGAGAATCTCAGGTGTTGAAGACTCATTAGAGGATATAGAGTCGTCAACCAAAGAAAATCTCAAAACCAACAAATCCTTAACACAAAATATCCAGGAAATATGGGACAACATGAAGAAGCCAAACCTGAGAATAATAGGTATAGAAGAAGGTGAAGAACTTCAACTTAAAGGTACAGAAAACATATTCAACAAAATCATAGAAGAAAACTTCCCTAACCTAAAGAAAGATATGCCTATGAAAGTACAAGAATCTTACAGAACACCAAATAGGCTTGACCAGAAAAAGAAGTCACCTCGCCATATAATAATCAAAACATCAAACCTACAGAGCAAAGAGAAAATATTAAGAGCAGCTAAAGAAAAAGGCCAAGTAACATACAAAGGCAGACCTATCCGAATTACACCTGACTTCCCAATGGAAACGATGAAAGCCAGAACATCCTGGTCAGATGTCCTACAAATGCTAAGGGAACAAGGATGCCAGCCCAGACTACTATATCCAGCGAAGCTCTTAATTACCATAGATGGAGAAAACAAAATATTCCATGACAAAGCCAGATTTAAACAATATGTATCCATGAATCCAGCTCTACAGAAAATGCTAGAAGGAAAACCTAGAGCCAAGGAAGATAACTACATTCACAAAGACACAGGCAATATATAATCATACTTTACAAAACACTAAAAGAAAAAGGGAGGAGAAACAACACAAAATAACTTCACTAACAATAAATCAATTGCAAACAAGGATCACCAATCAATGGTCATTAATATCCCTCAATGTCAATGGCCTCAACTTGCCTATAAAAAGACACAGACTAGCAGAATGGATACGAAGACAGAACCCTTCCTTCTGCTGCATATAAGAAACACATCTCAACAACAAAGACAGACGTTATCTCAGAGTAAAGGGCTGGGAAAAGATCTTCCAATCAAACGGCCCCAAGAAACAAGCGGGCATAGCAATCCTAATATCTAACAAATTAGACTTCAAATTAAAATCAATCAAAAGAGATGAAGAAGGGCACTTCATATTCATCAAAGGAAAAATACATCAAGACGAAGTCTCGATTTTAAACATCTACGCCCCAAATACAAAGGCACCTACATTCGTGAAAGAAACATTACTAAAGCTCAAAATGCACATAAAATCTCACACACTAATAGTAGGAGACTTCAACACTCTGCTCTCACCGCTAGACAGGACCTCCAGACAGAAACTTAACAAAGAAACAAAAGAATTAATAGAAGTAATGACCCAACTGGGTTTAACAGACATCTATAGAACATTCCATCCAAATACAAAGGGATATACCTTCTGCTCGGCACCACATGGAACCTTCTCTAAAATTGACCACATAATAGGAAACATAGCAAATCTCCACAGATACAAAAAATTGGAATAACTCCCTGCATCTTATCAGACCACCATGCATTAACATTAGAATTCAACAATAACACAAATCGCAGAAACCCTACAAACTCATGGAGATTGAACAATGCACAATTGCACCATCCCTGGGTAAAGGAACAAATAAAAAAAGAAATTAAAGACTTCCTCGATTTCAATGAGAATGAAGACACAACATACACAAACTTATGGGACACTTTGAAAGCAGTGCTGAGAGGAAAGTTTATAGCACTAAGTGCCCACATGAAAAAACTGGAGAACACTCATACTAGAGAATTAATAGCACAGCTGAATGTTCTAGAACAAAAAGAAGCAAACTCCCCCAGGAGGAGCAGATGCCAGGAAATAATCAAATTGAGGGCTGAAATCAATCAAGTAGAAACCAGGAAAACACTGAGAAGAATCAATGAAACAAAGAGTTGGTTCTTTGAGAAAATCAACAAAATAGACAAACCTCTGTCCAAACTAACCAAAAGACAGAGAGAGAACATGCTAATTAACAAAATCAGGGATGAAAAAGGGGACATAACAACGGACTCTGAGGAAATCAAGAGAATCATCAGGGCATACTTTGAAAATCTGTACTCCACAAAATTTGAAAATTTAAAGGAAATGGACAATTTCCTGGATAGATATCACTTGCCAAAACTAAATCAAGAACAGATAAATAATCTAAACAGACCTATAACCCCTAATGAAATAGAAGCAGTCATCAAAAGTCTCCCAAACAAAAAAAGCCCAGGCCCAGATGGCTTCAGTGCAGAATTCTACCAGAAATTCAAAGAAGAGCTCATTCCAATACTCGTCAAAGTATTCCACACAATAGAAGCAGGAGGCTCACTGCCAAACTCTTTCTACGAGGCTACAATTACCTTGATACCCAAGCCACACAAAGACACAACTAAGAAAGAGAACTATAGACCAATTTCCCTCATGAACATTGATGCAAAAATACTCAATAAAATACTTGCAAACCGGATTCAAGAACACATCAGAAAAATCATCCACCATGATCAAGTAGGCTTCATTCCAGGAATGCAGGGATGGTTCAACATTAGAAAATCTATCAATGTAATCCACCATATTAACAATCTGCGAAAGAAAAACCACATGATCATCTCACTAGATGCTGAAAAAGCCTTTGACAAAATCCAGCACCCCTTCATGATAAAGGTCCTAGAGAGATCAGGGATAACAGGAACGTACCTGAATATAATAAAAGCAATATACAGTAAACCAACAGCTAACATCAAACTAAATGGAGAGAAACTCAAAGCAATTCCTCTAAAATCAGGAACAAGACAAGGCTGTCCACTCTCTCCATATCTCTTCAATATTGTACTTGAATTTCTAGCTACAGCAATAAGACAACAAAAGGAGATAAAGGGGATACAAATAGGTAAAGAAGAAGTCAAACTGTCATTATTTGCAGATGACATGATAGTTTACATAAGTGATCCAAAAAACTCCGCAATGTCACTCCTAGAGCTGATAAACACCTTCAGCAATGTGGCAGGATACAAGGTAAACTCAAAAAAATCAGTGGCCCTAGTATATACAGATGATGAAGTGACTGAGAAAGAAATCAGAGAAACATCACCTTTTACAATAGCCAAAAACAGCATCAAATATCTGGGGATAATGTTAACCAAGGGAGTGAAAGACCTGTATATCAAGAACTTTGTGTCTTTGAAGAAAGAAATCAAAGAAGATACCAGAAAATGGAAAGATCTCCCATGCTCTTGGATTGGTAGGATCAACATAATAAAAATGGCAATCTTGCCAAAAGCAATCTATAGATTCAATGCAATCCCTATCAAAATTCCATCACAATTCTTCAAGGACCTGGAAAGAATATTAATCAACTTTATATGGAAAAACAAAAGGCCCAGGATAGCCAAAACATCCCTATACAATAAAGGAACTTCAGGAGGCATCACCATACCTGACTTCAAGCTCTATTATAGAGCTATAGTCCTGAAAACAGCTTGGTATTGGCACAAAAATAGGCAGGTAGACCAATGGAACCGAATCGAAAGCCCTAATTTTAACCCACACACCTATGAACACCTGATTTTTGACAAAGAAGCTAAAACTGTACAGTGGAAAAAGAAAGCATCTTCAACAAATGGTGCTGGCATAACTGGGTACTGGTATGCAGAAGACTGCAGATAGATCCATGTTTATCGCCTTGTACAAAACTTAAGTCCAAATGGATCAAAGATCTCAACATACATCCAGCCACACTGAAACTTTTAGAAGAGAAAGTGGGAGATACACTTCAACGACTTGGTACAGGAGACCACTTCCGAAACATAACACCAGTGGCACAGGCACTGAGATCGACAATTAACAAATGGGACCTTCTGAAACTAAAAAGCTTCTGTAAGGCAAAGGACACAGTCAAAAAGACAAAAAGGCAGGCCACAGAATGGGAAAAGATATTCACTAACCCTACATCTGACAGAGGGCTAATCTCCAAAATTTACAAAGAACTCAAGAAACAAGTCTCCAAAACACCAAAGGATCCACTTGAAAGGTGGGGTACAGAGCTAAATAGAGAATTCTCAGTAGAGGAGGCTAAAATGGCCAAGAGACACTTAAGAAAGTGCTCAACATCCTTAGCCATCAGGGAAATGCAAATCAAAACAACTCTGAGATACCATCTTACTCCTGTCCGAATGGCTAGAATCAAAAACACCGAAGACAATTTATACTGGAGAGGATGTGGAGAGAGAGGAACACTCCTCCACTGCTGGTGGGAATGCCGACTCATACAGCCTCTTTGGAAATCAGTATGGAGATTCCTCAGGAAAATGGGAATTAATCTACCACTAGACCCAGCAATTCCACTCTTAGGCATTTATCCAAATGAGGCAGGTTCATACAACAAGGGCATCTGCTCCACTATGTTCATAGCAGCATTGTTTGTAATAGCCAGAACCTGGAAGCAACCTAGATGCCCCTCAACTGAAGAGTGGATAGAGAAAATGTGGTACATTTACACAATGGAGTATTACTCAGCAGAAAAAAACAATGGAATCTTGAAATTCGCAGGTAAATGGACAGCACTGGAAGAAACCATCCTGAGTGAGGTAACCCAGTAGCAAAAAGACAAACATGGTATGTACTCACTCATATATGGATTCTAGATATGGATCAGGATAGTGCCAGTCTGCACTTCCACAGATAGAGAGTCTGGGAAACAGGAAAGAACCTAAAAGATATGCATATATGCATTGTACCCACGAGAAGAGGATGGAGACAAGATCCTCTGATGGGGGAACACGGCGAGGGGTGGGGGGGAGTGGGACCTGGGAAGAATAGAGGGGGTAAAGAGGAAGGGAGTTGGTCATGGGGGAACAGGAAGTTGAGGGAGTGGGGGTAGAATAGGGGGAAGAAGGAATCATAGGATCGAAGACAGATCAGGCACCAGAGTGACCTCGAGTGATCTAAAGGTATAACATCAATTGGCAAGCTAAGCAATAGTGGAGGGACCACCTCGAATGCCCATTCCTGATAATGAACTTGATGTCTATAACCATCCGGGAGCCTTCATCCTGTGACTGATGGAAGCAGAGGCAAACACACAACTAAGCACTGAACTGAACCCAAGGAACCCAGTGACAGAGAGAGAGGAGTGATGAGCAAATTGGCAAAGAATGGGCTGGCAAAACCAGCAGAGACAGCTGATCTGAACAGGGGAGTGCTCTTGGACCCCAGACCGACAGTGGGGAGGCCAGCATGGGACTGATCTGGACCCCCCAAATGTGAGTGTCAGTGAGAAGGCCTGGGCAACCTATGGGGCCCTGAGCTGTGGATCAGTGTCTATCCCTGGTATACAAACTGTCTTCATGTGCCTATAGCACAAAGAGAGATGCTCTCTCAGCCTGGACTCTTAGGGGAGTGCCTTGACCCTACCAAGAGTAAAATGACAGACTCTAGATATCCCCTATGTGGAAGGATTTGGCAATAGGGTGGGAGGGAGGGGGAAGGGGAGTGCGGGAGGAGGGAGGGAGAGGGAACTGGGATTGACATGTAAAACAATCTATTTAAAATTAAAATAAAAAATGATAAAAAAACAATGTATTCACATACACTATTGTATCATTAGTTTTCATGAAGTTAAGTACGTAGTTTCTCATTTAGTGTTATATACTTGGATTTCAGGAAGTTAAGCACATAGTTTTACACACTGTGTTGTATTGTTAGTTTTGAAGAAGTTAAGCACTTAGTTTCACATACTGTGTTGTGTCGTTAGTTTTCATGAAGTTAAGCACATAGTTTTACACACTGTGTTGTATTGTTAGTTTTGAAGAAGTTAAGCACTTAGTTTCACATACTATGTTGTGTCGTAAGTTTTCAAGAATTTAAGCACGTAGTTTCTAATACAGTGTTATATGGTTAGTTCCCATGAAGTTGAGCATATAGTTTCACACACAGTGTTGTATCGTTAGTTTTCAAGAAGTTAAGCATGTAGTTTCACACACAGTGTTGTAAAGTTAGTTTTGAAGAAGTTAAGCACTTAGTTTCTAATACAGTGTTATATGGGAAGTTCTCATGTAGTTAAGCACATAGTTTCACACACAGTGTTGTATCGTTAGTTTTGAAGAAGTTAAGCATGTAGTTTCACACACAGTGTTGTAAAGTTTGTTTTGAAGAAGCTAAGCACGTAGTTTCTTATACATTCTTATATGGTATGTTCTCATGTTGTTAAGCACAAAGTTTCACAAACAGTGTTGTATCATTAGTTTTCATGAAGTGAAGTACGTAGTTACTCATATAGTGTTACATAGTTAGATTTCATGAAGTTAAGCACGTAGTTTGGCAGAGTGTGCTTTATTGTTCGTTTTCATGAAGTTAAGTACGTAGTTTCACCTATAGTGTTATACAGTTGGATTTCATGAAATTGAGCACATACTTTCACACACAGTGTTGTATCGTTAGTTTTGAAGAAGTTAAGCATGTGGTTTCAGACACAGTGCTGTAACATTAGTTCTGAAGAAGTTAAGCACGTAGTTTCTAAAACAGTGTTATATGGTAAGTTCTCATGTAGTTAAGCACATAGTTTCACACACAGGGTTGTATCGTTAGTTTTGAAGAGTTAAGCATTTAGTCTCACACACAGTGTTGTATCATTAGTTGTGAAGAAGATAAGCATGTTGTCTCACACACAGTGTTGTGTCATTTGTTGTGAAGAAGTTAAGCATGTAGTTTCACACACAGTGTTGTATCCTTAGTTTTTAAGAAGTTAAGCACCTAGTTTCAAACACAGTGTTGTATTGTTAATTTTGAAATTGTTAAGTACTTAGTTTCACATACTGTGTTGTATCGCTAGTTTCCATGAAGTTAAGCACGTATTTTCTCACACAATGTTGTATCGTTACTTTTGAAGAAGTTAAACACTTAGTTTCACATACTGGGTTGTGTCATTAGTTTTCATGAAGTTAAGCACGTAGTTTCTAATACAGAGTTATATGGTAAGTTCTTATGAAGTTGAGCCCATAATTTCACATACAGTGATGTATCGTTAGTTTTGAAGAAGTTAAGAATGCAGTTTTACACCCAGTTTTGTAACGTTAGTTTTGAAGAAGTTAAGCACGTAATTTCTTATTCAGTGTTATATGGTAGGTTCTCATGCAGTTAAGCACATAGTTTCACATACACTGTTGTATCATTAGTTCTCATGAAGTTAAGTACATAGTTTCTCATATAGTGTTATATAGTTAGATTTCATGAAGTTAAGAAAGTAGTTTCGCAGACTGTGTTGTATCATTAGTTTTCATGAAGTTAAGTACGTAGTTTCACATACAGTGTTATATAGTTGGATTTCATAAAGTTAAGCACATAGTTTCACACACAGTGTTGTATCATCAGTTTTGAAGAAGTTAAGCATGTAGTTTCACACACTGTGTTGTATCGCTAGTTTTGAAGAAGTAAAGCACGTAGTTTCTCATACAGTGTTGTGTCATTAGTTTTCATGAAATTATTCACAAAGTGTCTAATATAGTGGTAGATGGTAAGTTCTCATGAAGTTGAGAACATAGTTTCACAAACAGTGTTGTTTCGTTAGTTTTGAAGAAGTTAAGTATGTAGTTTCACAAACAGTGTTGTAAGGTTAGTTTAGAAGAAGTTAAGAATGTAGTTTCTAATACAGTGTTATATGGAAATTCTCATGTAGTTAAGCACACAGTTTCACATACAGTGATGCATCGTTAGTTTTCATGAAGTTAAGTACGTAGTTTCCCATATACTGTTACATAGTTAGAATTCAAGAAGCTAAGCACATAGTTTCACAACAGTGTTGTATCGTTAATTTTGAAGAAGTTAAGCATGTAGTTTCACACACAGTGTTGTAACGTTAGTTTTGAAGTTGTTAAGCACGTAGTCTAATACAGTGTTATATGGTAAGTTCTCATGTAGTTAAGCACATAGTTTCACATACACTGTTGTATCATTAGTTTTCATGAAGTTAAATACGTAGTTTCTCCTATAGTATTATATAGTTAGATTTCATGAAGTTAAGCACATAGATTCACACACAGTGCTGTATCGTTAGTTTTGAAGAGGTTAAGCATGTAGTTTCACACACAGTGTTGTAATGTTAGTTTTGAAGAAGTTAAGCAGGTAGTTTCTAATAACGTGTTATATGGTAAGTTCTCTTGTAGTTAAGCACATAGTTTCACACACAATGTTGTATCGTTAGTTTTGGAGATGTTGAGCATGAAGTTTCACACACTGTGTTGTATCGTTAGTTTTGAAAAAGTTAAGCATGTAGTTTCACACAGAGTGCTGCATCATTACTTTTGAAGAATTCTGCACCTAGATTCTAAAACAGTGTTATATGGTAAGTTCTCATGAAGTAAGGACATAGTTTCACACACTGTGTTTTATCGTTATATTTCATGAACGTCAGCAAGTAATTTCACACAAAGTGTTGCATCATTAGTTTTGAAGAGGTTAAACACGCAGATTCACACAAAGTGTTCTTTCATTAGTTTTCAAGAAGCTAAGCACTTAGTTTCACATACTGTGTTGTATAGCTGGTTTTGAAGAAGTAAAGCACGTATATTCTAATACAGTGTTATATGGTAAGTTCTCATGTAGTTAAGCAACTAGTATCACACACAGTTTTGTATCATTAGTTTTGAAGAAGTTAAGCACGTAGTCTCACAAACAGTGTTGTATCATTAGTTGTGAAGTAGTAAAACATGTAGTTTCACACACAGTGTTGTATCCTTAGTTTTGAAGAAGTTAAGCACCTAGTTTCAAACACAGTGTTGTATTGTTAGTTTTGAAATTGTTAAGCACTTAGTTTCACATAACGTGTTGTATCGTTA